>NW_026096450.1:0-46958 GCF_023614345.1 Adelges cooleyi
GCGAAGATTAAAGAACGAGTAACAGTAGATCAGAAGAGCCAAAGGAGAATTTTTTTTGCATTTTTTGTTAATTTTTTTTTAAGACTTTTTAACGGGCACTCGAGTGGGCACCGTATGAAATGCGATATCTGTAATAATAATCCAAATTTGCCTCTTTCCAAAGACAAAAGTCCTATTTATTCGAGTCGTGTTCGGAATAGTAAATGCAGCTAAATTGTCTACATCCAGCCGTATACCGGATAATAAATCCTTTTGGGGTTCTCTAATGGGATTTGTCGGGCAGCACGGGGTAGGAATGGTTTACAACAGTAATTAGAGTCGACGACGTGCCTGCTAAATCAATATTCGAAAATGTTTTCATATTATATAGTCATAATTCATATATCTATTTGAATAGGTATCGTTTGGTATGAACGACCAAAGCAAATTAGACAACGAATCAATACTGGACAATACTGCATTCCAACCCATATAACGGACATTTTTCAGTTCAGTTTTTTTTAAAAATATTATACCTAAAATATTGTCATTTTGTACGTGGAAGCAAATGAGCTGGAGAGAGAGAGAGAGAGAGAAGGAGGGATAAACAGGTATATTGATAGCATCGTAAAAAAAAGAAACGATCCGGAAAATATTAAACCGGAATGGGGCGAGACCATAAAATAAAGGTCTTCAAAAGTTAGATAAGGGCAGATCATGACCGAGTCGTGCATTCGGAATACATTATAGTGTTTGTTTAATCTCTCGAATATAGAGTGCACTCTTATCTTGTCAGTGTTTTAAATATATTATATTTTGTTATTTTGTCCTATCTCATAATATTCTAGTTTAAAGCCACCTTGACCGAATTCTCTGACCTAAAGACGGCGTACCCGCGACATTTATGCATTTACTTGAAAATGAATAAGAAAAAGTTCAATTTTTGTTATATTACTTGTCCACCCTCTGATTGGGGTTCGTTTTATTAGTTACCACGTTCAATCGTTCTGACTGCATTTTTTTTTTTGACATGGACATGTCTTATGGCAGGGGTCGTTCACAGTACTGACGTCATTAAGCATATATATATATATATATATTTCTACTGTCCGTGTGTAAGTATGCAAACTCCTCTCGATTAATGACTTCAATATTTTTTTAAAATTTTTTTATGTCAACTTTTTTTGAGTGAAGTTAAACGGTTCCACGTTAAATACCCAAACAATTACCTATTAGTATGAATATGTCTTAGTGGCGTAACGGTTAACACTTTGAACTAATAATCAAGAGGTTTCGGGTTCGAATCGAGTCCAGGCAAAGCTACCTATTTTGTATTTTTTTTATTTTTTAATTTATATTTCAACGGTTAGAAACATTTGAAGCCTCAAAAAAAATCAATTTAACTTGACCTATCGGCTTCTAGACAAAAAAAAAATCTATTATCGTCAGCGGATTTATATTACACAATTTTTTCTTTCTCTTTAGAAGAATAACTACAGTGATCCGATCAGCCTAATACGCCGGCAAAGATAACAGATATGGACATAGGTTTTAAGTACTCATGAGCTCGACAAAACAAAAAAAACTCCCCGTCGACCGGCACCCCGTACCGGTAAAAGGGCGTTTAACGACACCAAAGCACTGTGTACTATTATATAAAGCCGTGACAAGACGTGACAGCGTTTCTCGGTGATAACAAAAAAAATAAAATGAGTTGGCCGTCGAAACGACTTTGCCCTAAAAAAAAAACGTCACAAAAAACCCGTACCTATCGTCGCTCAAAATCCAAAAAACCTTCAAGTACTTAAGGGCAAAGACTACGACGGTTTTATGTTGTAAGACTTAGTGGTGATAGGGTTTTTCATTTTTTTTTTTTGAGAAAACATGTACGGTAATGGTCGATTGTACCCCATATGTTACGGCCCCACTAACAATAAACGCGATTTTTCGCCATTACCCTTTGTCTTAGGGTCACCAGCCCTTTACAATAAGGTTCTGGCGCGATTCAGACAGGTCGCCGACGTCAAAATGGCATAAAAATCCACTCCTTGACCGAAAACCCGCCAAAACCAAAAAACTTACCCGGCCGCCGGTGGCCGTTGCTATGCAAAATAACAAAGCCTGAAAATTACTAATTTTCAAATGAAAATGGGAGTTTTCCCGGATTTCTCAGCCGCTAGGGCGTATAGAAGGCCGCTCGATCCCTCGTTAGATCCACGAGATCACGGTCTGTCCGACGATGCCAGGCGCGCGAAGAAACAGCGGTTGTTAGCGCCGCGATTTGCCACTAAAACTACTGCGCTTAACCACGACGTACCCTGCTAGTTTCGCGTCTTCCGCCGGTCTCAGGGCCTCGGCCTGATGTTGCTTAATGTTGCCTACAAAATGTTGTCTTACTGGCCCCACTCGACGGTGTCGAGCCACGGACAAAGGAAAGATCTCAGGGGACGACAAATGCATGTATATGCTAGTCGAAGGGTTTGATATAATATGTGCTACAGCTTGTGTCTACGGTATGTGTCTATTTTTCCAATCGTAAATCCATCGGTTCAGCACTAATTACTCGGTCGACAGCAATATGCACCTGTGTAGGTAATAACAGCTGTTGTTAGGCTTTTAGTTATTAGGCTTTTGTGCTGGCCGATTTCAGTATTAACATTACTCGTTAGCGACCTCGAGTAAACAACCAATGTTTTACCAGACGTCGAACAGACACGCAACGCGAAACATATTTTTTTGTTGTTACGAGTCATTCCAAGTCATTCCAAGTCATTCCAAGTTCACCGAAGTTTACCGAAGTCTTTAAAGGATGTATGAATACATTGCGGCGGCATTAGCGGGCGGCGTCGTGACCGGCGCTGGTTTTCTCTATTACAATGTAAGTATCGACAGTCCAGTAAACCTACCCTAATGCCTCGGTGCTTCTTAAATAATAATAATAATAATTATAACTATAAACAGAGGAAATGCGCCGCAAAGTACGCCGCGGAGTATGAGAGATTGCGTCGTGAGCACGCAAGAGAAATCGACAACTTAAACAACGAATGGGCGCGAGTGCTTTCAAACAGCAATGACGCAATGAGAAAGCTGCATGAAGAAAAAGATAAGCTACAGTCAAGTTACAATGATGTAGTAAACAAAATGCGAATGCTGCAGCATGAAAACGAAAAGCTCGAATCGATACGTCAAAACCTGCAGGAAAAAAAAGATAATCTAGAATCAAGTTATGACGACGTAGTAAACCAAATTAAAATGCTACTAGCGGAAAAAGAAAAGCTAGAATCGATGTGTCAAAAGCTACAAGCGGAAAAAGAAAAGCTAGAATCGATGTGTCAAAAGCTGCAGGGAGAAAATGATAAGCTAGAATCAAATAACGCAGACATACTAAACCAAATTCAAAAGCTGCGGGGCGAAAAAGAATTGCTAGAATCGATATTTCAAAAGCTGCAGGGAGAAAAAGAAATGTTAGAATCGATATGGCAAAAGCTGCAGGGAGCAAATGAAAAGCTACAATCCAACTACGACGAAATATTAAACAAATTGGAAAAACTGCAGGAAGAAAAAGAGAATCTTGAGTCAAAGTACAACGACATAGTAAACAAATACCAAGTACTGCAGAAAGAAATGAAAAAAGAGAATCGGCACACTTGGGCGAGATGGAGATAAAGACAGACGAGCTAAACGATTTAAAGTTCAAATTAGGGAAAAAAACGCATCGCTTAAATTGCACCCAAACGGCATTGTACCAGCTCGAAAATGGTCCCCGCCGCCGCCGCCCTAGGAACGTGCAGATGGCCAATAAGGGCGGTAAGTGAAAATACAAATAATAGCAGTTTTTTTTTTTTTTTTTAGGGACTATAACACACGCCTCACTATTAATCTAATTACTACCCCTTGATGATTTCAGTGAGCGTTCAGTTATGTAATCATGAACCAAGCAGCAATTGACAACCGGCTGTTCGCACTCGGTTGCTCGCACTCGGACGAGCACACTGCTTTTGGGCGTCGACGATGTCAACCTTTAAGTTATCCATAGTATTAATATGTTTGTGACGATTTTAACGAAATTCTTGATCTGTTTGAAAGGCCGGTTGCTTATGAAATATGACACGGTTGAAACGTCGGCCGCGGCTTCGCACGGTGGCACGGGGATGCGACAGGTGGATTTTCAACGACTCTGCCCCCGCACGGATCCGGCTGAGCTTGAGCACGACGGCTTGGGTCGTGTCGACTTTGAGGGCATCCGGCGATTGCGGCGACATAGACCTGCGCATCTCCGGAAAACGTTCTGGCTGGGCCGATTAACGTGACCTCTGCGAGAGATAAACACGTGCCCTCGAGCCGTTCGTGCGGAACGTCCGTCGTGGCGCCGTCATGCTGGAACCAAACGTCGTCCGCGTCCGCGTGGTTGATGAGAAAAAACTGGTTATCAATGGTCTCGACAATAGAGTGCGTAACTGATGATAAACGATTTTTTTTTCAGCCGTACGGTCGTAGACTACGTGTGGTTTCGGCGGACGCCACGGCGGAAGTTCCCGGAGTTGCGGGTGTATGCTGCCAGACATCACCGATGACCTCGCAGTCAACCCGGCCCGTGCCACCGCTCGTACAGCCGGATCTATGCGGCAGACTCGTGGAAATCCGCCCCAGCGGCGGCGGACGTTTCAACGATGACATATTTGAAGAAAAAAAACGGCCACAAGAATTTCGTTAAGATTGTGTTTTTTATTTATTCAATGTACAGCTTATAAAAATGTAAAAATATTCTACTAATACCAATGTAAAAATGTGTTAAATAAACCATCTATAACTGTATATACTTGTTATTATTGAGAAGTTCTTGCACGGGGCCTACCGTACATTATAATTTATGAGTATTATTGTACAAAACAAAAAATATGCCTAATTATTACTGCATAGCAATTAATAGGAGGTAAAATGTTAGCTCGACGGTCGAATATGACTATTTATTATTGAAGATTTCAGTTTACATAACATGATAGATAATAAGATTAATTAATATCATAGTTAATGTGTAGGTAGATATTATATATTGTATTAATGTATTAATTATTAGATATAAACATAGGTGCAATTAAGGAGGGGAAGCTTAGAGGGTCGTATGTATTAACACATCTGCTTATAAAAATGTTTAACACAGAAAAACCATAAGGTTTTTGCAGAGTCGATTATTTTATTATTCAATGTTATTTATCAATTTCCATTTTTGTAACTTGTAAACGTTCGTTTTCTGCTTTGAGAAGAATAAATGTTTGGCTTTGGGTCAAAATCCCGGCCTTTCCGGTTAATGTCGACGGCCGTGGAATGGCAATTTTCAATATTTTATCCCTTGTTGGAACTTTGCCCAGTGTCTCTTGAACCCTCATTAAACCGATGTAGCAGTTCCCGAGGGAATATCCAGGCTAGTCATCATTTGTCTACCGACCAATGCAATTAGAAAGTCTGCGAGTCTACGGTTCAAAAATCCTACCTGAAAGGTATTACATTGAGTGAACATTTTACCCCTTCCCATTAAAAAAACCAAGAAAAAACACCAAAATAAAAATGTAAAACTGTGCACATTATTCAAATTAAAATCAACAGGTATTCTAAAAATATATTCATTTTTAATAAAATAATTACTCAATGATTAAGCAATACTTAATGATTTTTCCAACGTTTTTCCTAACCTAACCTAACCCGCCGGACGAGGGAAAAAAAGTTTCTTTTTACGTTGTATTATATTTATCAATTCTCAACGTCCATTTCTTCGAGACCAGAAAACCGTCTATGTCTACTGAACATATCGTTAACAGCTGTGGGGTTTGTACGTTTCATTTTTTTTCACATTATAATAATATTTTCCGGTGGCGGAAGTTGTTATGATAATATTACAATTACAACATGACTTCTGTTGATTTTATATATTTATCTATAGAACTTATAGTAATGCCATTAGGTTAGGTTACGGATGGAATGGTGAGAAAGGATTTTGGTAATTCCTGAATAACTGATAAGAAATTATTGATAACAATTAAACTATATCGCTCACCAGTGATAAGATATTATGCAAAACGCCGGCAATTCAAGACGGTATTCTTTTATTAAATTCCATACGGTAGATGTAGATTTTGGCGCGAAACTGAACGAGTCTTACCGGTTACCGTGTATTAAATTATGTACCTATACGGTTACCACTCTGGGTACTGTATAAAACCACTACAGTACCGTGTAGAAGTCTGGTTTCAAATGAGAAATATTTGTAGGACAAGTACCCGTTAAGAAGTCTCAAAAAAAGCGTTCTATATTAACTTCTCAAGACTATAATTTCATTGTACCAAACGATAGAAACGATACTCCAATTCTGTTTATCGAAGTGTGAATCTTTAGATTAAAGGCAACTCGTATGCCCTTTATTCGGTACATCACATCTTATATATTAGGTATATTAAAATCTAGCTATATGTCATTAAAACAAAATCGAATGCGAAATCGAAATTAGTTTATCGCAAATCTATATGAAACTGCGAACCGTAACAAGTCTGTTGACACGTAAATTTGTATTTAAGTTCCTACCTATGTTAATTAAATATTATAATTTAAATATACTTTGCAACCTCCAAAATTCGGTCCAACTTACGCCGCTGTATGTTATAGTTATTTATTGGCTTTGTGGCGTTAAACTATTGTACCCGTTAAGAAGTCTCAAACATGATTAAGACTATTATGCTATAGTTATTTATTGGCTTTTTCACACCAAACTATTATAACCCGTTTAGAAGACTCGAAAAAAATGAAAAAATAAATGTAAAAAAATGCAAAAAAAAAAATTCTGCTTCGGTTCTGTACCGCGCAACGTAGGCACTCTGATGGCTTCACTCGTCCGACCGAATGACCGAAGGTTATTTGAAATTTGTTGATTTTATGTTATTTAAACACATTATTGTATATTACTAACACGTATTTATTTATTTAAAATATTTTGTTTGTAACCATGGTAACCACGGCCATCCTTGATTGAAGGGTTGGAATTTTCGAAAAGTACTGTGCCAGTTAAGAGACAGAAAATCATAGCTGATTATAAGACATAATGACGATCGACAATGTCTTTGCTCCAAGGGAAAGATTTAATATGTTCCTATTGCATAATGCATATTTTAGAGACAAATTTTTTTCGATTATTCAACAATTTACGTTTAAAGTAGAAAACTTCTCGCTAATCTGACTGATACTCGATTTGTGACATAAATTATTTGCACATTATACTCTTTCCAGTAACGGTCGTAAATGCCTAGCTATTGATATTCCAATGTAAAACCTCAATCTACCTCAGTTGGTTTAGTTTAATGGAAAATTGAGTTTTCTATGGTTTAGCTAAATTAACCGTTAAAAAATTAGTTTCCAAAATTAGTTTAATAACCTTTAATTAATTTAACTGCTCGATTTAGTGATACGATCAAGTCATGATCGATTCGTACGACTCATTCGTTGATAGCTTTTGGCAACTGTCTGTATGGTAAGACTGAATTAAATGTGCTATCTGTTAAAATTACCCTATTTTGGGCCAATGTGGGAAAGCGAGAAAGGGTAGTTTAGTGAACAGGCAGTGGTGCGGTTTATTACATTAGACCTTATAACGGTTCGATGGATTGTGCTTAAATATTTAAACAGTCATTGAAGTAATAATTATTATTCGGGGCTCGTGTAACCTTAACAAACCAAGTGTATAATATTTAGGTTTCTGTACTAGATTTCTGTCCTGTTTGGATGTTTTATTACATGATAATTGTAATACTACAAAGGTTATAAATAATACACAATGTGCAACTTTAAATGAAGATTACAATAGATGTACACTATTTAATAAAAAAATAATTGCAACGCATGAAAAACGTAAACAACCGGTGGCTACCATGTGAATGGCGTCTGAAGAGAACTGTACCGGTTATCAATGTGAATATACATAACATAAAGGGTAATGGTATTGTATAATTTGCAATAACGTTATGCTACTTTAAAAAAGTAATGCCAACTAGGCGAAAATGACGAACCGTTAAAAAATGTCTGACGCAGAGAACAATATAATCTGATCAATAAATTTTATAATTTAGCTGAAATATTTACATTAAAAAAAAAAAAAAAATTATAAAAACTACTTTAACATGAAAAAACGTTAACGAAAAGCCGTTAAGGGAAATTATATTACACCTAACTTAATTTTGAAGCCCTTACAAGAGTTCCAACTTGTTTATAATGTTTATTTTACAATAATTATCAATAAGAAATTGTGGATCCGAGTTATGGCGAAAGTTTAATAAAAAAATAAAAGTTATTAAAGGCACTTTTTGGCATGTCTACCGAACAGATATAACTGTTTTTTTTTACATTTTTTATAGTACACTTACAATTTTCTCTGTGGGGGCTGAATGGTCGATTTTTACTTTACATCTTGTGGCTCTTCATCTGTTATCAAACATTCTTATCTCTTATTATGGCTTTGTGTTTTCCGAATAAATGTTTAGTTAGAATTAGGAACGGTTGAGCGCCACGAAACACAATATATGGTTCATGAGTATTTCTAATTGGACAAGAGGAGTTTTTTTTCCTCTTATACATCAGCACAGTCTGTAAATAAAACAAAATACCTATAGAGTACTGTAGTCGGCCGCCACTGGACTAAACTTTAATGATAATACTTCATCCAAAGCATTTTCCCCGTTTCGGAAACACATCAACAAGCTGTGCGAATATTTTGTACATTTTAACATGAACACCTTAAATCTTGGCCTTCTTGCTTCAAGCCACAGATTTTTATTATTAACTATAAGTAGGTAACCATATATATTTTTTTTTCCGCATACTATGCTAGAAATTAACCCACTGCAAGTATGAACCGTCTTTCTCTTATCTTCGTATAATATTATATATACTGACTAGTATATATAATTTGTTGAAGGATATTCAACATTATTTAAAATTTTAGTTGATTTTCGGTTGCTTTCCAAGTAATTGACATTTTAAATAAACTGTACTACAATTGATTGGTAAATTGTTCTTGTAGTGAAATTGTTATTTTTTAAGTGTTCACTTTTTTACTATTTTTTAGAAATGTTTTAAAAAAAGTTATATAGGCAGTGTTTCTGTGCCGCCTAAGTCGACGTAAAAATGCTTATTAATTTATTCATTATTTCAGGTATAATATTATGTCGGGACGTGACTATTGGAGTGGAGTGAAAATTTTTTATGTCGATTTATATAATATAGTATTCTAGAACAAGTCGCATCAAGCACCTTTGATAATATTTTTAAAATATTTAAATCATTTTATAAGACGTGTCCCATGTGAATTGTTTATTTAATATAGAAAAAATATAAATTACTAAATAAGAAAAAATTTAACACACAGCTCCGGGATCCTCAAAACTCAAAAGATTATAGTTATCGTGCTTTATATATTTCATGTTTCAAAGCAATGTTTTACTACTACTCAATTAAAGAAATAAACAAATCACCTATATCATTTTTTGTTCCACCGCAGTAAATCCAATCTAATTAAAAAACGTAAACTGTCTTCCGACGGCCACCGCATACAAAAAGTAGATTACCAGGTTCAAATGTGCCCAATAGTTTGCCACCGAGCACGTCTCTGCCATCAGTGGTAAAGTAATTTTAGAATCCAAAATTGCAATATACATAATATATTGAATAATAATAATATTTAATGAACATATAATACATGTATTATTATTATTTTGTTCTGAAATTCAATTGAAAATATTTCATCGTCTCCTCGTCACTCATTGTCTGGAGTACTGCCGTCTGCTTCACCGCTACACATCTTCCCCGACAGACTGTCCAGGATACGGTTAGATGGGACGGTGGGCCAGCATTTCGCGCTACTGGCTTGCACCGTCACCGTCGTTCCCGAGTTGTCCCTTCGTTTCCATCGTCTGGATTACTACTTCACGTCTTCCTCAACAGGCCGGCCGGACAAGTTCGGGATGCGATTGGACGGAGACAGTGGCTGCAGCATCTCGCGCTACTACAGCACACGTGTCCGCCAACGGCTTCACCGACTTGCCGGCCACAGTTTATCGGCTGGAGTACTATTAAAAGTTGTCCGACTCGCTTTCTTCGCTTTCTGACTGGTACGACGTTGGCCGTCTCCGCTTTGTTGACCTGGGTTGCTCATCATCAGAGTCTAAACGCGGTCTCTTCAGACCTGATGATGAGCACGGCTGCGGGTCGTCCGAGTCTGACTCAACTGGTCGGCGTTCGTTGACAGGCGGGCGAATGGCGCTAAAAGTATTACAGTATGTATTTCATTTGTTTTCTAATACTATTTCTCGGATTAGGTTATCTAAGTCGTCATCAATGATAACAAAATATGATCACCCAGCCGGAAGGAAATAAATCATTTTTTTTATGTACACATTAATTTACAATGATAAGCTATATGGTGCACAAAATATGAAAAATGTAATACCAAGCGGTCGCACTTACTTGAAATATGCAAGCCTTGCATCGAAGCTGTATGTGGGCATGAAGTTCCGGGAATATTCGTCGTCGTCGTGGATTTTGTCGGTTTCGTCTGTCTCAATTGACTCGTCATCGTTGTCCTCTGTCTCTCTGTCGTCGGTTTCATCTGTCTCAATTGACTTGTCATCGTTGTCTTCTGTCTCTCTGTCGTCGGTTTCGTCTGTCTCAATTGACTTGTCATCGTTGTCCTCTGTCTCTTTGTCATCGCTGTCCTCTGTCTCTGTGTCATCGTTGTCCTCTGTCTCTCTATCGTCGGTTTCGTCTGTCTCAATTGACTCGTCATCGTTGTCTTCCGTCTCTCTGTCGTCGGTTTCGTCTGTCTCAATTGACTCGTCATCGCTGTCCTCTGTCTTTCTGTCATGGTTGTTGACAAGTGGCGGAACAGCACTATTAAAGTATGTACTCCATTGTCTAATGACTTCCAATACTATTTCAGGTATATAGTTATTTAACTCGTCGGTGTTTATGTCAATCTCTTCGTCCGTGTCTCTATCTCTTGTGTCTATGTCGCTAAAACGAATTATACATAAAAAAACAATTGTATTATTAACACTAGCTGTTGTTAAACTCGACTAGCCAGCTACTATTTTGTCAAGCTTTAGTACTTGTATATAAGGCGTTCTGGAAATAAGTCTTCTTCGTCGTCCGTCAAAAAGTCTTCGTTTATGTCTGTTATATGATCAAATAAGAATTTGGGTGGATCTCTTTCTAACGGTGCCATTTTAGCTAAAAAGTGACAATATTTTCTAACTTAGTCCTATGATAATATAATTCAAATACTGTGTTTAAAAAATAAGCTCCGAACGCATGTCGCGTGACTTTGATTTGAGACAACTCTAAGAATATTATATGTACATATTGAAAAACATATTTTATGTTTTAAAAAAAATGTACAAGTTTTAAAAGTGAAAATAATTAGTCATTTAGTTTATTAAATTGCTTTTGGTAAGATAAAATTATCAGCTTTTCTTTTTCAAAATTCCTTCAGTAATAAATATTATTAAAACGTCGGATCAAGAAAGCTACAATATACAGCCGACGCATGTTGTTAAATTAATTTTTTTTACTAACTAAAAATGCATTTTTTTCTAAAACAGTTTTTTAGTATCTATACTAACAACAGAACACTTAAATTTCTATGACTGTTAGAGTTTTATTAAATAAGTACATCCTAAAAATCTAAACCTAGTCGTACGAACACATATCATAAAAATGTGTATCATAGAAATAATTATTAAATATAAAAACGTAACGAGAAGAGAAAAAAAAGTATGTGGACACTATTGTACTAATTGAGAATAGTATTTTATCTTTAGTTTATAACATCATCTTAAAATAAGAACTTACCTGTAATCGGTCACCGTTGTATAAAAAATCAAAAGAATGAAACTTAATAAATATATAAAAAAAACAATGAAATAAACAAAAAAACAATTAACACAAAATACAAAAGTGTTACAAGTAAATACAGAATGTAAATATACAAAAATAATAAAAAATGTAGAAAAAACTGAAAATAATTATGCAATAAAAGTGTAAATAACAAGAATAAGTAAGTATAAGTTTGATATGATAATCGAAGTAAGCTTTTTGATTTAACAGAGGTTGGTTAGAATAATTCAAAGTGTTTATCCGGGCTGTCAAGATCAAAATGCGAAGAAAACCGTGTTGTTTACAAGGTACAAGACAAAAATTGCCTTGACGACCAAACGGTGAAATTATTATTAAAAATTTTAATGTTATTTTATCTAAAAAGTGACAATATTTTACTTAGTCCTAAGATATAATTAAAACACTGTGTGACTTTGATTTGAAATAACTTTAAGAATATACAAACATAGGTATTCGAAAACATATTTTACCTTTTGAAAAAAATGAACAAGTCTAGATTTTTTTTAGTACTACCAACAGTACACTTAAGGTTCTGTGACTATTTATAAACTGTCCTTTAACAATAAAGAAATACTAGCGAGAACCATTGTAAAACCCAACAATATAAGTCTTTTACTGTTTTTTTTAAAGTTAAATTAAATAAGTACGTCCTAAAAAACTTACCCTAATCGCACGAACACAAACAATCATATAAATGTGTATAGTAATAATAATTAGTGAACGTGACGAGATGTGGAAAAAAGTATATAGACACTAATATTAATTGAGAATAGTATTATACCATTAGTTTAGAATAACATCTTATATATTAAAAGTTATCTAAGATCGGGAAATGTATCGTCAAAAAAAGAAAGAAAATTAACAAATTAACACAAAAACAATTACTTACTTTCCTGAATACTAATTCGGAACGCTATAGTTTTGTTGAAGACAATATCCAATATTGTTAAGTTTCAATTAATAATTTATTGTTCCAAATAACACAAAATAATTATTATGGAAAAAACACAATTTTATAAAAAGTAATTTGTAGCTTTTTTTATTAATTGTAACTTGTTTATTAGGATATTTAAAAAAAACATTTGTAACTTTATTTGTACTTATGTTTGATTAGATAAGTATAATTAATTATTTCTAAATGCACGACTTTTTTTTGATAATTTAAATTATATTGTAACTATTTTGTACTTATTTTATTTCATTTTTATTTTAATAATACAATATAGACCAAGGCCCAGTGACATATAAATTTATGTAACTACTATTATAACTACTTTTGTTTTATAAATAAGAAAGTTATGTTGTCTGATCTTTTAAAATTATTTTGTAAAGCTAAATAATTTAAATGCATGTATGTAGATGAATTTACTGTGGTTTTGAAGTTATAAATGTAACTTTTCTCTATTTATAAGAAAAAACGAATGGCCCATTGGTTAAGAAATTGGACATAATTGACAATGGGAAGTAAAACAAAGTATACTTTACCATTATATGTAGGAAGACAATTTTTTATTCGAAAAAATTGTAAAACAATTATTCAAATAGTTTTCAAAAAAATAATTCGAATGATTTTTCTACTTAAATAAATTGTACACAAATTACTCAAAAAACGTTTTATTCGAATAAGAATCAGCAAAACTCTGATGTACGTCCTCTTTTTTCCCTTGTCAGTTTATTCATTTATTTTATAAGTCATAGCACGGTCGTTTTCCGTACTGGTGTACAAAAACAACGCCGCGCCGTTCCTTATACCGACCTTAGAACATTCCGGCGTTGCAGTTTGCCTATACGAAACGCCGTAAATTCAATAATTCCACCAAAACACACATATACCATAAACAACATCATTACAGTCATAGTAAACGAATAGATTGTTGAAAATTCAAACACTACAATGTATTAAAATTGTTCGTCTACATATATTTTATGAAATAAAAACTTTTATGTTCGTATAAGGAATGAAGGTTAACATTTTCAAAGTATTGAAAAATATTGATAAAAATTGATAACAAAACGAGCCGCTAAAATAATTTAACTAATCTTTTACAGTTAAATTTCTTTTTTTTTGTGTTTAAAATAACGACCATATTAATAAATTATGTATGTCTATATTATTAATGATGATTTTAAATTGATTAGTGGTTTAAATTTGACAACAGAAAAATAAAAGTTGTCACAGTGTCAAACAAAGTTTTACAGTAGCGGGATATTGTTTTAGTCAATAATAATAAAAGTAAAATATTAAAATTAAAATATTAGAAACTTCAAATTTGGTCTCATAAAAAGTTAGATAGAAAAAGGCAAGTAAAAAAAAAACCAGTACAGTGGGGTCGTGGCATAAGTGATTTTATCCGAGAGGACTAGTACAGTAGAGTATAGGCTTAATGGAATCAAAACAATGAGGAAACGGAGAGGTCACAGGTCTACAGGAACTATTATAAATAAAAGTGATAAAATTGAATAAAATCACTTTCAAATAATCGCTTTGATGCTTATTGGTAAATACAGAACCTCAGTTTAAAACTTTCTAACTTAACTGATTTATACTGTGTTTGGTTTGGATTGTACTGGCTAGAAATACTAACTACCGATTTGTATCGAAGCGTTTTTTCGAAAGTGATTTTATCACTTTCAGATTAAAAAATTCCTGTAAATCTGTAACCTCCCCATCCCCACTATGCCCCGATCCAACTATGCTCCGTCCCCACTATGCCCCGACCCCACTGTACTGTTTTTTTTTTTTTTTGCAAAAACGTAGTGGACCAAATAACACATATACAATGTCTTGTTAAATTTTGTTGGAATGGTCGTCGATTCATGTTTCAATCGTTTGTACTCCATAGTTTAAATTATAATTGCTTATTCTCAATAAAATTAATATTTAGGTATTATATACTTCCATTTGAGCAATCTCACACAAACTATTTATACTTCATAGATTACATTATTTTAAAGCTATATTATACTTCTATTTTACTAGATGGACAATGTACAAAATAAAATGCAACTAAAAAAAACCTTTTCATACATCCTTAAAATTAAATCGTATACTGGTTCTGTGATGGACAAAACAATAAATTTTACCTACATTTATTACTTATTAGTTACATACTACTAACGTGTATAGTCACTAGCGGTCGGCTGTTGCCTGTAATTTAACAATAACCTTTTACGGAGATTTTAAAAATTGTGTTTTTTTAATAATAGTATAGGAGCAGTATCATGATGTTAAATGTTCACGAGATTTGATTCTAGTCATAAAGTAAAGTACTATCATTCACCACTTTTAAATACTATTAAAATATATCTTAACTTGAACACAATAATAAAATAATGAAATATTTTATACAAAATTAGAGCTACAAAATTATAAACTAAAAAATTAAACTAGCACGAAGCAGATTACATATCTTATATAAGATAATTTAAACAATGAAGCGTGAATCTCTTTAAATGAATAACAGTATAACAATATGCAAAACATTAGTTCTCCTTTAAAAAAATTGTGTAATAAAAAATACATTTTGGGGCGGTATACTGCATAAAAACCAACACTTAATCTGAATCCAAAAAACAACAGTCCTCCTGACAGTTTTTAGTGTCTGTTCGTTTCTCATATCTGGTACACCGTGTTTTTTAGTTTAAAAAAAAAAAAAATTGAATTTGTTCAAACTTAAAGTCAAAAGTGGTACTTGAGCACAAAACTTAATAGTATCATTCTGCATAGATAAACATAAAATTCTTTTAAAGATTTGATAAATTTTTTTTAAAGATTTTAGGTGTTTTTGTTAAAATAAACGCAATCTACGAAAACACAGTTTTCCGGCAATTAAAAAAAAACTGCAGTGCCGAATTTTTTTTCCGTTTATTATGTTATGGATACATATGAGTTCCAACTACTGCCAAATTTTCAACCCAAATGTCTTAAAATTACGGCGAAAAACCCCGAAAAACAAAACAACTTGTACCCCCCCTAGGGGGGTGGGAAATGGGTATAGTTTAAATTTTATACAACTGCCGTATGCGGGCATACAAAATAATTATTTCTTATACATTTCATCTTGATCTGACTCTTTTTCTCGAAACTATAGCCAGTAAAAGTTCTAACTTAAAAACTCGTACGGTTTTTTTTTTTGTTTTTTCAACTTTCGTCTGTGAAGAATTAAACTTTTTCAACTTCCCCCCCCCCCTCAAAGTACCAACTAGATGAAATTTGCGATTTATAGAGTACGCATTTTTATTTTCAAATAAATTTAATAGAGGACAACATTTCCAAAGGAAACCTAATATGTGTTTTGTATTATCGACGATGCATAGATCAATATGATTTAATGTAAAAATACAATTTTTAAAGCCGTGTAAATTGTTTTCTGACTGATGTTTAAAAGTTCCCTCGAAAATCTTGTTTCTTATCTCTGAAATCACTTTGACAGGCAAGGTATAATACTACATCTATTAACCAACTTGTTTGAAAGGGGTACATTTATCAATATGTTTTTGCCATTGAAAAGATCATCGACGAAATGATCTCGAATATGTAATTAACACTACAAATTGCGCCGTTCAAATGGAATAATTTAGGTGTTATATTTTGCACAGTTCAGAGTGTACCACTTAAGTCATTAAAAAAAAGGGTTAAATATAGTAACCGTGTCAATGTTGGTGATTCATCGTTTGCACAAAACTCACCGAAATATAACAACAACGCCTAGTTGTTCACAAGTAATATTGTCCTTTATCTTTTCTATTGTAGGCGTTTTAAAATCACTTTGACAGGCAAGGTATAATACTACATCTATTAACCAACTTGTTTGAAAGGGGTACATTTATCAACATGTTTTTGCCATTTAAAAGATCATCGACGAGATGATCTCAAATGTGTTGCACCCATAAAACAATGTATCTTAAAAAATAAGAATCAAACTCTCCCAACACTAACACATATAGCAGCTGGGTTATGAGTGTACTTGGCAATTTTGTATTTTGGCTAAGCTTTGAGTGGCTTTTTTAAAAGATGTTTCTATGTAATTTGGCTGAACTAAAGTACTAGTGGTGTTGTATATAAGTCGGCGAATGTCTGGAGGTGTATTCATAGAACTATTATCCTACGGTGTGGCCATGTTTGACTTATTTACTTACCGAGACAATTTAAAAGTCAAATAGACATTAGATTTCGTTCTGTGTGTAGTGTTCAACACTACAAACTGCGCCGTTCAAATGGAAATATTTAGATGTTATATTTTGTACGGTTACAGGGTGTACCACTTAAGTCATAAAAAAAAAAAAGGGTTAAATATAGTAACCGTGTTTATTTATACACACACTGGCGCACTACTTGATCGATTTGTAAATCAAGATAATATGCTGTTACTTAGGCTGAGTGTATACTTGACTGAAGTCCTTATTGAGATTGTACGTCACTCTTGATCCAGAGATCACTGATACTCATCTTTGCTACCTATTTAGTTTATTATTATAGTCTTATTATCTCAACATCTAAATTATAAAGAAACAAATGTATGACTTTATGTATTGTAATAACTATAATATAAGATCACACATGTTGCAACATTAGACCGGAATGGTATGTTCAGCAATTTAAATATCAATCAACATGCTCTCTGTCGATTTTAATAAATGTATATTAACTTTAAATGATCAAATATTAGAAGGTCTAAACAGCTTAAGTTTTAAAACATGATGTGTCCTGGCCCAGATGCAACGCCAAGTATAATATTTAGACAACAAAATACTTTTTAATATGTACTATTCGAAATTTTCCTATGATTAGAATTATGGAATTAGTCGATACATTTCATAAAATAGTACTACATTTAAATAGTTTGTGTGAAATATCCAAAGACCTACGATTAGATGTATATTTTGTATATATTTATAATTATTGTAATCGAATTATTGTCATTATTCGGATCGTCAAGGCACCGGTATCATAGAAACCACGGTTTGTTTCATTATGGAACATAGTTTGTCTTAGTTGTGTTTTCACATATCATAATTTATTCGCATAATATATAAATTGTGTATCCTTTGTTTTTTCATTTTACCTATAATAAAATGAGTGACTTCAAGTCCTTCGAGGGACACCTCGCTGAAGCGAAGCCAGCGTTGTCTGGAAAACGTGGAAGGTCGGTTGATGATTAACTCTGAAAATTATTATAAAAATTATTTGGTTTTTCTCATGTTTGCAGATCCGACGACGGTGGACCGGATTATTCGCTTCCGCCGCCGTTTAAAATGCATAAACCCGAAGACCCGCATGCTTCTTGCACAGCTATCATTGCTGAACTCAGAGAACAAATAGCTAAGATGCAACAAACGTCGAAGCAAAAAGATGCGCAAATTTTTATGAAAGATAAATTGGTAAGTAGAAATTTACACCGGCTCCGGTAGGGCTCGAACGAACGAAGGAGATTCCATCCTGAATTTTTCTTTTCTTTGATAGATTTTCGTTCTGAAAGCAAAACGTTTCGCCGCCGAAACTGAGCTTCGCAAAAAGATGGACTCCGAAAAAAAAGTTCATAACAGGAAAGCGGAAATGTTAACGAATAAAGTCCAAACGCTACAAAACGAAGTTGACGCTTTGACCAAAAGCAACCCCAAACTGAGTGGAAAGTGCGGCGGCAAGGCGAAATAAATTCCATATGGGTAGCTACTACCAACTTTATATTTGTTTACGGCGTGGTGGTAAACGTATAATATTTGGTAACCATGTATTTATTTTGTAGTGATATTTATATAAATTAATATTTAAATATCGTAAAAAGGATTACACTTTGAATATAAATTCAATGTGTAATCCTTTTTCTTGTACACAAGTTAACCTTGTATAATACTTTGTGATATAAATAATTTTGTGTTTTTATGTTTTGTATATAATTATTTTCAATTGTTTAATTATGTTGTACTTGTGACTGTGTGATGTTGTACTTCAAACTTTGTTAAAATGTAAAATTTATTAATATGTATTAAATGAATTTGTATTGTTATAACCTATCTAATATTGTCATGCTGTGTAAAAAAATAAATTATGTGATTTGAAAATGAAAGTTATTTTTCGGTCGTTATTAGATATCTTAGGAGAATAAGTATACATCATTTTTTTTTTTAAATAATCGATGAAATCTTTTGATAATAATATATTGCCGCCGCGACGGGCTGGTGAGCTTTCCGCGCGCGCCGCGGCCTGGTCGCGCCGACCGCCTGCCCCGTTCCGTTGTCCCAGCCGGGCGTCCCGCCACGTGCCGCCGCCTATGGGAACGCAAAATTACCGTATATTATTGAAAATTATTTGTAAAACGGACACACTGTGATAGCCGTTATTTACCTTAAAAAAATACTTATTTTAATTTTTAGAAAACAATTTTTTTTTTGAGAAAAAACGATCGTCTAAACGGATAACATCAAATTGAGTCCATCCTACTTTTAGTTATTTGAATTGAGTCCTGTTTATTATCTTAATATGTTTGATTTTATTACGTAGATAAGATCGTAAGCATAGTGTCCTTTGCTATTATTAGTAGGGAATTTGGACGGACTATATTGAATTGAGTCCCGAAAAATGGTGTTGGTAAAATAAAGCTGGTGGCGAAAAATTCAGAAGTTGGGTCTGTCTAAGGAACATAAGTCTAATTCGGAGAAAAGTAGATATCTCAAGTACTTTTTCGGGTTTCCATTTTCAAACGAAAATGACATAGTTGAATGTTTCACGGAAGATTTGATGGTGAACCATGTGATGTGATTTGAATTGACAGTTTCACAGATTACATTTTAGATAATTACATTGACAATGAATTTGGACAGTTTCCCCTTAAAAATTTGGTGTGATTTGTCAGCAAACACTAATCGGACAACTAACAGTTGTGAAAGTTTTCATGCAAAATTAAATGCATTGTTTCACCCAGGACATCCGAATATTTTTACTCTTGTTGACACTCTTCTGGGCATACAGTCAGATACCTACATAAAAATACGAAGCAATGCAACAAAACCATGTAAAAAAAACATTGGAAAAAGAACCATTTTTACGGGAGCAGATTATCAAACATCAACAAAAAAAATTAGTAGATTTGACTATGTGAAATCGGTTTAATTTTAATTTTTACCAGCAACTATTTAAATTTTGACATTATTTTAATTATTTTTAAAAGTTATTAAAATTGAAAAAAATTTTTTTGACCATTTATAAACAGTGTACACAAGCACACACATGTTTTGGGAGACTAATCAGTCAAACTCCATGTGTTGTCTCCTGGATAACGCTAATAGACTGAAGGCTCAACTCAAAAAACCAAAAAATATATACTTTTGGTCAATGTATTTTATTTTATATTTTTTTTAGTAACTTCAGGGTTGTAAGCCGTCAAAGATCCATGCTATAAGTCTTATGGGGTGTTTATTATCTCATGTTTTTTTTTATAGTGGTTCAATTTGATGAGAACAATTTTCATTTTTGAAATGGCGGGTTTTTAGGGGTTTTTGTCGATTTTAAAATTTATTTTCTCAAAAACTTGACGTGCTATGACAATATTTTAAACACACATTTGGATTGCTCGCGAAAAAAAAATCTATCGGACAATGTTGGTGATTCATCGTTTGCACAAAACTCACCCAAATATAACAACAACGCTTAGTTATTCACAAGTAATATTGTCCTTTATCTTTTCTATTGTAGGCGTTTTAAAATCACTTTGACAGGCAAGGTATAATACTACATCTATTAACCAACTTGTCTGAAAGGGGTTCATTTATCAATATGTTTTTGCCATTGAAAAGATCATCGACGAGATGATCTCGAATATGTAATTAACACTACAAATTGCGCCGTTCAAATGGAATAATTTAGGTGTTATATTTTGCACAGTTCAGAGTGTACCACTTAAGTCATTAAAAAAAAGGGTTAAATATAGTAACCGTGTTTATTTATACACATACCTGCACTACTTGATCGATTTGTAAATCAAAATATGATGCTGTTACTTAGGCTAAGTGTAACTAGGCTAAAGTCTTTATTGAGATTGTCCGTCACTCTGGATCCAGGGATCACTGATACTCATCTTTGCTACCTATTTATTCGTGTAAATAAACAACAAAGACAATAACAGTAAAGTGTAGTATTTTTGTTTTATAAGGTAAGGCAATAAAATTGAGCAATTTAAAAAAAATATACACACAAAAGTTTCATAGAAGTTTTTATATATTCAAAAAATTAATTGTCACCTTTCAGGTGTTGATGGAGGTAAGTTTTTTAATTAAATTTTGCTAATTTTATTCCTTAATCGATATTCCAATGAATAAAGTAATAATAAACTGGCCAAGTGTCAAGTCATAATACAAATAAAAGAGCAGTGTTGCTGAACTGAGAGGTTATGGACTAAATAAAATGTTTCTGCTGTATATAATAATCATTTTTATGTCATTGGCAATCTCGTGCACTCATGTAAATTTAAAATTTGTTTTTATTAGGTGATATTATAATCTCCCATAATATTTAGTTTATAATCGCTTTGGTCCAATGCTGTTAAAATAGTTTTTTTTAGAAAATCTAAACCGCTTAAATTTTAAAACATGATGTGTCCTGGCCCAGATGCAACGCCAAGTATAATATTTAGACAACAAAATACTTTTTAATATGTACTATTCGAAATTCTCCTATGATTAGAGGTATGGAATTAGTCGATACATTTCATATTGATTTATTTTCACGTTCGACTATTGATGACAGCTTTAATTTAAATAAAATAGTACTACATTTAAATAGTTTGTGTGAAATATCCGAAGACCTACCATTAGATGTATATTTTGTATATATTGATAATTATTGTGATCGAATTATTGTCATTATTCGGATCGTCAAGGCGCCGGTGTCTTAGGAACCACGATTTGTTACATATTAAGCAACTCCGTTAGTCTTGGTTGTGTTTTCACATATCATAAATTGTTCGCATAATATATAAATTGTGCATCCTTTGTTTTTTCATTTATACCTATAATAAAAATGAGTGACTTCAAGTCCTTCGACGGACACCTCGCTGAAGCGAAGCCAGCGTTGTCTGGAAAACGTGGAAGGTCGGTTGATGATTAACTATGAAAATGATTATAAAAATTATTTGGTTTTTCTCATGTTTGCAGATCCGACGACGGTGGACCGGATTACTCGCTTCCACCGCCGTTTAAAATGCACAAACCCGTCGACCTACATGCCTCTTGCACGGCTACCATTGCTGAACTAAGAGAACAATTAGCTAAGATGCAACAGTCATCAAAGCAAAAAGATGCGCAAATTTTCACCAAAAACAAATTGGTAAGTAGAAATTTACAGCGCTCCGGTTAGGGCTCGAACGAACGAGGGAGATTCTTTTGTGAAATACCCTGAATTTTTTTTTGTTGATAGATTTTTGATCTGAGAGAAAAACGTTTCGCCGCCGAAACTGAGCTGCGCAAAAAGATGGACTCTGATAAAAAAGGCTACAATAGGCATGTGGAAATGTTGACGAGTAAAATCCAAACACTACAAAAGGAAGTTGACACTTTGTCAAAGATATGTCGCAAGCGGAATGCTGCTGCAAAGTCCGGCGATAAGGCGAAATAAATTTCATAGTAGGTTACTTGTACTATTATGGTAGTACCCTATTTTATAGTGTCTACCAACGTTGTATTGTTTTCTACTTAGATGTACAAGTCCACCATAGTCTGTTACGTGGCCGCCCAAGCTGTCGATATCCGGATGTCCTAGTCCTACAAACTAGGACGTAAGATTAACTTAATACAACATATTAAGTTGAATTTAAGTGTTCCCGGATCGACATTGGTGTGTCTTTTTTTTTCTTATACCAATGTTAACTTTGTATAATGGCTCGTACTATAAATAATATTTTGTATGATTTGTATTTAATATATTCAATTGTTTAATTTGTACTTAATATTTTGAATGTCAATCTTGTTGTATACCTGTACTATAAATAAAATCTTATGTTTTTATGATTTGTAATTCATATTTTCAATTGTGGGCTTTTTTTTTTGCTGTATACACTGTAACTTTTTTCCATTCTTATTTAACCCATTCAATTTTCCAGAGTATCTTCAGATAGATATTTTATTTTTATTTTCCCACTATTTTTACAATAAGAACACGTGTGGACTTTTTAAATTTTAACAATGGTACGTTATGGAAAAGAGCCACTCACTAATTATAAGTAAACATAAACGACAATTAATGTAGTGGTAAAAACTTACAATTGTTTCTTATTTAAGTCCATTTCTTATTCTACGTATACCAATGAGATTGCCAGATGTGAAGATACAGTTTTTTATATCTTGAATTAATAAAAGAGATCATTTTAACAATAGTAATTATTAAATTCGACCTTGCTGTATCTTAACTTAACTTTTATAAATACAATTAGCCAGTTTAATATGATTATTTTTATTTTTCATGCCAGTTCTAAATTAGTTGATTCGTTTAAGTCCTTTAAAAAAATTGTTTAAACCTTTTTGGCTGTGATCCTTTTTTTATTGCAAGATGTTGTAACAACCAATCACCGATGTGCCATTTTATGATACTACACTACTACAAATGTAATAGTGATGACATTTAACATTTATCGAATGATAATAGTTGCGTATTATGACAACCTCCAATTTGATTTTAATTCCTGTTTATACAACATAGTGCTATGTTGTACAATACCATATTGTCAATCGATCAATAGAACTTGTCTCGTTTGCTCGATTGTTAACTTTTGTTCCATATAACGTATACGTGAGTTTACTGGCTAATGTCGAAAGCATTCGATTTACTTTTAAGCCATATGGCAAAAACAACGACCACGGATAACGATCCGTCATTTCTGATATTATTTGTGCTGTACATTTCTCTCGTGATGCTCACTTAAAATAAACAACAAAAAGACACAAACGACAAATTGTTATTGTAAACATTTTTACACCGAGTGTAAAATAATACTTAATAACTTAACAAGTAGTCATTAAGATTTGGTTATCGACCATTTTCAGTTAAAAAAGCACTTTAATAATTTCTATAGAAAAAAAGTTTATTAAAGTTTTGTTTTTCTATGTTCCAGAAAAGTTAATTTTTATTAAAATCATAATGTACAGCTAATTAGAGAAAAATCCGAGTGAGCCGTAGAAATTACTATTGTGATATAATGACGGTGATGTAGTAAACCCACGTATTGCACATGTGTCCCTATAAGGGCATGTCCTCCTTTGCGTCTATGCATTGTTACTAAGACGTGACCGATGGGTGTCCCCTTCAAATAATTTAATTATACTTTTGTTTTAATTGCATTATTTTATTATATTCGAGTAGAGTGACGGCGTCGAGTAGTCAGTAGTCGATTACCAATAGTAGTGATTGCACTACGCAGTTATTATTATATTAACTTCAAATTTATTAAACATTATTATATTGCTAACGTATTGAATTACTTATTGTAATATTAACCAATTACTCTATAATACTTTTCTTATATTATTATATATATATATATATATATATATATATATATATATATATATTACAATTAACTAAAAAGTGTTCAACTTATTAAAACCTACTCCTAGTTTTCCGTTACAAACGTTGGTCGTTTACGGTGTTTTGTACGCGGTCATCCGACGGTGCACTACAGTGATAATTATTATGATTATTGCGTTTGTGTTTCGAAATTGGGCGCCAAAACCAAAATAGGACTCCGACCGGTCACACTACTTATTATGTAGACATTTTGAGGGAAAAAAATGAAAAAAAATTCGCCTGTCGCCAACTAATTTTGGAATAATTGAGTTAAATTAAAAAAAATAAACACCAGTACCTCAATAAACTACAGCACCGACTAAAACGACCAAAGGGCACCGGTCTCACTACTTTTCGGTTTACCCAAGGCGGTTGTGAATCACAACACGTGTTGGCAATATAGTAACGTTTACCGAAACCGGAGACCTCGCAAGACGTTTGACGGATTGACTTGTAAGTATACCGTCTTGAAAAATAATTGACTTGAGCGACGATTGACGGCGGGTGAGCACACCGCGGCACACGTGATCCAATAATACATAATATATTTTGTCAGCCAGACACCGCGCAGACTTTTATGTAGACCTGTGTATATAGTTCCAAGTATATAAGTACTTGCACAAGACCGGTGACGTGTTAACGTATACAACGATTTGTTTTTAAAAAATCGATCAGCACATAAAAAAACACCACGACGTCGTCGTGTCGGCGATGATAGCGTATAATCCTCTAAACAATATTTCCTTATAATAATATTACTATGACGTATCTTAGGACAATCTTAAGATCATGGGCCGTCGCGTACTACCGCACAGCTGAAAGAATATTGTGACACACACTGCAAAAGCATAACATGCGATATTACTAAAAAATATATTTGCATAAAAAAACAAACCAGTAAACTTGTGAAATACAAAATCGTTTTATTTTACAATATTATGTAGTTTGTGTTCCAAGTTATATAAGACGGGTTACGCGCCATGGCTGTGGCGTACAGCTGCTTGGAGTATATACAATTAGTTTATACCAAATAATAATATAAGTTATGTGAAAATTGTTAATGTATGATAACATTATATGATATGTGAACGTTTCAAATGAATAACAATATAAATTACAATGACACTGACGATTATCCATACTAGAAACATCGGCAGAAATACCATGATAGTCAGAAGTTTCAGCAACAGTGCATAAGAAGTCAATACAAGTAGCAAAGGTGCAATAGCCGCGAGTAAGAGTACCAGTATGACAATACTAGAAAAAAGCAGCATAATAGCTACTGCACTGACCACAACTCCGTAACACACCTTTGCGAATAGGCCTTTGCCCATTTCTCGGATGCCAGTCAGAATGGTCGTTCCAACAACCTGTTAAATACATTTGAAGAATACAGCGATAGAGTTAAATTCAAAAATTAATTTTAAACTTACAAGTTCTGGTTAGTGGGGTAGGTATATAACTGTTAAAAACAAAATAATATGTAAATTTCTATGAGAAGTTTATTACCTGTGTGTCGACCTGCAGGATCGGCAAATTTGGTTTTCCAAATTCAATAAGTGAAGTTCTGTCAAGGTTTTTGACTTCGGGCAACACCATGCCAAAACCCGGGTAGGAAATCATATCTACACTGCAGTGCAAATGGCGGCTGTCCATCGTCAAATTCCAACTGACTTGTTCTTCCTTATATAACTTTTTGAGAGAGGTATTTTATATTTTAATAGATTTCGGAGAAACTTTTAAGCGCAAAATATTTAAATTTCTATGAGAAGTTTATTACCTGTGTGTCGACCTGCAGGACTAACAAATTTGGTTTTCCAAATTCAATAAGTGAAGTTCTGTCAAGGTTTTTGACTTCGGGCAACACCATGCCAAAACCCGGGTAGGAAATCATACCTACACTGCAGTGTAAATGGCGGCTGTCCATCGTCAAATTCCAACTGACTTGTTCTTCCTTATATAACTTTTTGAGAGAGGTATTTTATATTTTAATAGATTTCGGAGAAACTTTTAAGCGCAAAATATTTAAATTTCTATGAGAAGTTTATTACCTGTGTGTCGACCTGCAGGACTCGGCAAATTTGGTTTTCCAAATTCAATAAGTGAAGTTCTGTCAAGGTTTTTGACTTCGGGCAACACCATGCCAAAACCCGGGTAGGAAATCATACCTACACTGCAGTGTAAATGGCGGCTGTCCATCGTCAAATTCCAAATGACTTTATGTAGTCCTGATTGGCTCATTGTTCCAACCAACACAACGACCATCAACACAAAAACCGTAAAATACAGGTTATACATATTGTATTAGCTGTAAGAAATCCTTCGAAACAGGAAAAATTAGCAAAAACGGTTCGGAGAAATATGTTGTTTAACACTGAAATGGTGCGGTGATACAAATGTAATAACAGTTACGTTATAAACAAGCCGTTTTTAATACACATGTACCTATATTAGTAGTATTTGCCAGCATATATAAATATATAGAATGTTTTATTTTAAATAACATCTGTTCTACTTTTTACCGCGAATAGTTTCGAAGTGTATTTTACACTTGTTGTAGGTATAATATGTTAGACCTATCTTCAGACTTATAAAATCTATAGAAATCACTGTGATAGTCTGACAATCAAAAAATTATCATTACATCCTCATTACTGTACACATATTTATTAAGTATACATTAAAGTCGAAATTCTTAATTATTATTAACAATAATAATATATTTTTTTTTTTCATAGGTCTAATATATTATGATATACTTGTTTAAATCTAACCTAACCAAATTAGTATACTAAGTATTTATATATAAAACGCAGCATTAATGAAAACACATTTATAAGTGTATATTCTACTGCACTTTAGGTACAATGTTAACATTTTTTTTAAGAATATTGTTAAGTGCATTATTATGCATATTATGTCGTTCGTGTACAGTGTATGAACTGTCAGGCTCCAAGTCTAATCTAACATGAAGATGTATTATTATATATTTTCTACGGTGTATCCAACTTGATCTGTACATTGCACACTGGAATAAGACGTATAAAGATAACTCGGATGATAAAACCGAATGACACGTGGCCCATCCGTGATTGACGGGTCGTCGATGATTTACTATGGTAAACGCGAGTATAAGCAAAGACCGGTATCGGGCGCTTTACGGTACGGTTAGGTTACAGGCAGTCATAGTTATATCAGTCAATAGTGCCCGGCCTGAATAATTGTGAAAAAGTCATTACCAAATCAAAAGCTGCCTGGAATAAAATTAATCATAAAAAAAAAATGCAAATATTGACTTCCAACAATGTACAAACCGAACGATATTATCATCTCTGTACACCAATAGGTAATAGTAAAGTATAAGCAATTTTTCATACAAATCTTAATTTATAGCTTCAACTATAGTGTATACAGCAATGAGGATACTTAGTATTGATTGCCATTTTTTTATTTTTAGACTATCACAGTCATTTCTTTAGGAAAATTACAAATGTTTTCCCATCAAAACTGCTTTGCGAATGAACAAGTATGTGAGGCCAGTATTAACAGTAGATTTTCACAATGTATTGGAAAGAACTTAATAAAAAACACAAATAAAAAAAAAATGGTGTTTTTTAGTATAAAAAATGTAACGTGTATCGTCCGGTATTGATATTGAATTGAAACAAATGCTATAAATATGGGTCGAATAACTTGTGTGAGTTCAGGAGGCTTTGAAAATCTTAGATTCTCAAATTAGCTCTCATGTTTTCCAGTCTTTACTGAGCTTTTGTATAAGAACCAATATTGCCTGTATCTGGCAAGATGCGCAATATTAAAGATAGAATATTATACCAGTTTAAATAATACTATCACGATTTATTGATAGCGGTGTAAGATCATTAATAAGAACAACCGTGTCTTCGATAATAACTTAACTCTGAAACTACTACACATAAGGGTTTTAATTGACGCCATTTTGTTTATTCGACGACGACGACCTACGTGTACTTAACTTGCGGTAAGAGCCGATGATGAATCCACAATAATTGAGTCGGTACCGATTTTCAGCGCAACCGGTTGTCGGTTAAACATATTTGTGTACAATAAATATGTCATGTTTACATATTATTATATTTTACCTTTCTTCTGTTGGCTTTACAACGATAAGTTTTAAAAAAAAAGAATGTCACTCGTAGCTGATCAACACTTTTAATTAAATCATCTAATCAATTCTGCTTAAAAAAAAAAAAGATTCCTAATAGAGTGAAATCGTAGAATTTTTTTTTATTTCGTTCATGCATTTTTTCGCGATTTCATATTTAAAAAAAACATATATCATTACAGCTATGTTACATACCGATTTTAAATATATTTATGTAGTATGTATAATTAACATATTGTTGTGCAATATTATGTTGTGTAACTGTGTTTTCCGTAGTTCGTCAGATCGCATGTTATATATTTTTGTTTGAGCTGTAAGCTAAATGTGAAGAAATTCAATTAAATGCTGTTTAATCAGAATCTTTATTCAGAAAAAAGAACACAGTTTTATTATGAATTTATTATAAAAAAATATATTTATTTTATATAGTGTACATTATATTATAAAACTTGAGTAAAAAAAAAAATATAAACTAAAACTGGTACTTATAGTCCAAATTTCTTTAGTTTAATGTGTTATGTATACATAAGAGTTCTAACTTAAAACAAATTTTCAACAAAAAGGTCCTAAATTACTTCAACATTGTCAATGATGATATTTAACAATCTATTGGTATAATAGAAGCCCAGTGACTCAGATTGACATTTTTTTTTTTTTTTTATGAATTTGTTATCATTATTTACAAATGTTGAGGACATCCATAATGATCATAAATTGACTTCCGAAACAGTGGCATCATTATATTCTGAAACGTATTATCGATTATAAAGTCACAGCTAAACCAATTTAAATTCTTTCACAAAAAGTTCAAATATATTACCAAATGTGGTAAACAGACAACAGTGAACAAAAATACGTTTTTTTTTTTGGTTTCTATAAATATTATAAGTGTGAAGGAGATCTTTTTTTTTCTTTATTACGATTTTCTGTTCGTAATACAGAACCAAAGTCACACACTAATTTCACACTTTATAAATTATGTGTTAAATTTAAATATTAAATATATGTAACGGGGTATCAGAATTGAAGGTGTTATAATTATTTTATATAGCTTATTGATTATTCGTCAGAAATGGTGTAATTCTCCTGATGATAGAGGCCTCTTTAATATTTAAATGTGTACAAATAAGTAGGAATGGGTATGTGTATTGATAAAATAATAAAAAAACACGTTGTTGTATTAAACGCAAAAAAATTTAGTTGTCTGCAGTAGACATAACACATGTGTTCGGTGTAAGAACAGCAAGTGTTTTTACCCCGTTGTCGGTAAATATCAATACTAAAAAATGGAGAATGCATAATGGATAGACCAGATTTTTACTTATGCATAATGGAAAATTCATCATACAAATATTTTGTTGAAATATAATTTTACGGCTAACAATCAAAAACATAGATTTAAACCCTAATTTATTCATAAATCTGTTTTTACACAACATTTTTTGAATAATGACACATTCCAATGTCAATTTTATTTTCATGCCAACATAATATATAGGGTGTTTTGGTCCATTGTAAATGATGTATACATTTTAAGGCGATTAAACTAGAAAGATTTTAACACGCGTACTTAAGGTTCATACATAGTATACAGGGTTACTAGCGGAATGTATGTATTTAGATGTTACACATTTTGTATGTTTAACATATCAGTTCTTTAAATTCGTTAAAAAAAAAGAAAAAAATAGTGTTATAAAAATGTATATACATTTAGAATCTATTCCCAAATTATTTAAATTAATTAATTATTAATAAATTATTTCAAAATTATTTTACAACTATCTACTGAGATGCTTGAAACACTGACTCTCTGACGCTAACGTTCTCGGCCATTAAATTTGCAATCTGTATTTTCAGTTCAGTTTAAATATGTATATGTGCCAGTGTGTTATTGTAATATAAAAAAACTATGGAGAGTGATGCGAGCGACAGTGATTTGAAACAAATACAGGTCGACAAAACGTAAGTAACACAACAATATTTTTAGAGAAGTGTAGGTACACTCAACCGTGCTTGTGCACGGCACACGGTTTGACAAGTTTGCGAAGGGGAGGTCACAGTAAAGGCGTGACGGATTTTCTTCAAATTGCGAATAAATGTTATTTTTGAGAAATAAAAACACCCTTATTTGAGCGTTTGTGCCAATGCGTCCTAATTCCAGAGATAATCAACTTTCAAATTTACATATCTTTTGGTATATTTTTTTGTATATTTTCACTATTTTAGAATTCAACCTGTAAAGTTGTAGGTCTATTAATACACGTTAATGATTAAATATGCCAAGCCTGCATACGAAAGGGACTTCGTTCCAAACGCGTGTCTCGCGCGACACGAACCAGTTTTTTTTTTATATAAAAGTGACGAGTATAGTACTTATGACATAGTTTTTTTACTTTCTTTTTCAATATCGTATGATTTAAACCAATGTTTTTTTTGACGTTAAATAGTACCATGGAATAATTTGAATTTTTACAGAAATTTCGATACAAAACTAAACGAGTAAAATAAAATTTTGTTTTGCCTGTTTTGTTTGTGGTGGAATACACTTACTTCCGTTTTCGCTGGGTTGGGTTTTAGTGAGTTCTGTGTATAGAATCTGTCCAAGTTCTCCAGCGCATGTGTGAGTGTCTGTTCCACTTCACTGAAAGTTTTGCCCTGCGCAGTTATCGCTAAATCGTCGGCGTACAGGAAACGGCGAGTAGTTTCCATAATGGGCTGGTCATTTGTATAGACACATTAAAGAGTATTGGTTCGACGACACTATCTCGCAGGAGGCCATTTTTTTAATTTATCCATCGGCCTTTTTCGGTCTTGTAGTCTAACACGGCATCTTCTATTGCGACCCGTTGACTCAATTACTCTCGTTAATAGACGAAATCTATTAGAAAAAAAACATTTTTGGATATTTAAAAAGCTCGGAATTTTACCAGACGATTTATAAGCTATCCGAATAGAATAAATAATTAAATTGGCTTTTAGAAATCATTGTTTATTATTAGGTATTGTTGTTATCTATTATTTATAACAGTATTCAGTTATTTTTTGTCAGCAAGTCTCAAGAACTTATCCGTTTGATTGACTTGAAGAATCCAACTGATTTTGCGAAAATATGGAAAAGATGGTGTTAAATTCAGCGCTAGTGGCCGGAGGGTTCGTGGCAGGAGCTGGAACTTACGGCCTGGTGCAATATGCGGTGGGTTGGTGGCGCAGCTCACGATTGACGGTACGTATGAATTAAAAAAATATTTCACTGTCGTACTTAAGGAAACGGTCGCACACACAACTCCGCTTGACAATCTTCACGTGTTAAGGTCGGGTCCGAGCCGGGATCTGTCCGGGTGCAAGAAAACGATTATCCATTGAATTTTTGCGCCACTGCGCCCAAATTACCTTGCTTTAGGTAAACTGCGCCCCGTTTATAATTTGGTTTAAAAAAGGTTACATGTTACAAGCTGCGCCCAGCTTCTTATCGTCGGTATGAAATGCAAACAGCGCCCGAATCAATACAATCGCAGAAATATTAATATTTGGCCTCGGATGAAGATAAACGGACGTCGCTTTCATTTAACGCAATCGTGGATTAGACATATCCAACAAAATGGCTCGAGTATTGACTATAACTTATAAACAGTGATATTAAAAAGGGAGGGGGGGGTTAGTTCAATGCTTAAGTAGAAATATTACTGAACCACCTTCGCCCCTGTATTTAGGTACGAATGTACGAATATATATATATATATATATATCATATATTTACGAGCGTTTTAGGTCGGGTTGAGAACTTTTAATCTGCAAGAGATAAGAGAGATAATTATACATAAAAACATATTATTATAGATTTATTTTTCGGATCTAATTACAAAAAATGTATCCACTATTTGGTATAATAAAATAATAGGTAGTACAAATATTAAGTTTGACATTTAGAGTTTATTACATTTTATTTTATTAGAGAAATGCCGTGCAGAAATAATAAAAAAATCTAAACGTATTTTATTATACCTAACATTAATTGATGTTGTCGTACAAAATGGCGCACGCCCGTCTATCACGTGCGTGCGCTCAAATGGCACCTTCTGATTGGCTGATTGTGTAAACGAAAAACAGCAGCCATTTTCTAACATGGAGAATTACTTTGAAATGTACACATTTTTTCATGTATCTTAAATCGACCTATTTTCTCGACTTCAGCATAATCTATATTTGGTGCGGTTGGGCGTGATCGGTCCCAAGAGTGAGGGGGTATTGGGTTCAATTCCCGTTCCTCCACTCCTAATAATACTTTTTGCATTTTTTTACAACTTTTTTTTCAACTCTTATGGTAATTTATATTGCAAGAAGTCTAAACACTTATAAAATAGTTATATTTTACTACTACAGAGTACATTTTTACCCTTAAAAGTTACCCTCGCGCCGATACGTTTAAAATACATTTTCATCATCAGACGCTGAACTCTAACAACGCGTTAGTGAGTCCGGGGAACGTTAAGTTGGTGTCGTTCTAGCAGGGTACAGTAAAATTGTATTAAATTGGTTTGTTGATTTTTAGGTTAGTCGTTAGATTCGTGTCGGTTTCAAATGTTGTTGATTCATTGTTCGAGGATTGTCGTGCCGGCCACTAGCGTTTGTAATAATTGTTCCTTGCGGAGAAAAACAGGTATGCACAGTATTGAGTCGCTACACTGCTGTTCACCCCAAAAATTGTAGTCCCTATAACTTACAAGCCTCAGAGTGGTCGCGTGGGTAGAACTAAGCTAATACTGTGCGTATCCTGAAAGGTATATATTATTATTTATTTTATACCTGTCTTCATTTAACAACTGGTGTAGAACTGGATCAAAATCTGCTAGTAATTTACTATCACTTTCTCAGTTAGTCTTAACAGTTTTAAATACTGTAACCATGGTTTAACTACAGAGCAATCACTAATATCAGTGTTATTAGGCTGCATATCGATTTTCAGAGAACTACTATAAATATCTACTATTATAAAATCGATAAGAACTGTTTGACAAATAGATAAATATTTAAAAAATTTGATTTTTATAACTGCACTTGTTCTTTAATCAGGACCTAGACTGAAGGTATCTAAGTTAGAAATTGTGCCCCAAAATTCATCTTATAGTGCCCATTTAGCAGGGCGTCGCCCTTCCCGCCCCCCGGTAGTTTCGGCACTGGTAAACAATAAAAATTATTAATTGTACTTCTGCTTTTTTTTTTACTTCAACCTAACAAAAATTACATTCTTCGGTTCTTTTTTGTTTATTCAAGGCGTTTAAAATAGGCTACATGAAGCACATAAAATTGCCTATTTTACAGCCGTTAAGGCACCTGTATTCAATACTTCCTGTTCTGTGTCGCTAAACTGTTTTATAACATCTCTATTAAGCATCGACAAGCATTAAACAACCTTGGTCAGGCAGTAGATAAATGGGATGCAGTATTGATTGAGCTAGCGTTAAGCAAATTGGACAAGTTGACTCTACAACAATGGGAACTGTCGTTGGGCACAACTGATGTAGTTCCATTTTCCCAGTTTGAAATTTTTCTCAACTCTCGTATTAGGTTACTTGACGCGTTTGAAAGTGGTCAGCGAGGACTTGTTGTGTTTAACAGAAAATCCGACGAGCACAAATCTACCGGCTCAAAGAATAAATTGTGTTTATTACTCAAAGTTCTCCCTCACAATGTCCATTATGTCGCGGTGATCACTTGTTTCATCGATGTTACAAGTTCCGGAGTATAAAGGTTTCTGAATAACATGAAGTAGCAAAGGGATCGCGCATCTGTTTTAATTGTTTGTCACCTAACCACAATACAAAGAGTTGTTCGTCAAGCAACTGTCGCACTTGTTCAGCTCGCCATCATACTTTGCTGCATTATGATGCAATTAAGCGAACATCAAATGTTCAACCTAAAAAGGAACCAACACAATCCCTAGTTAAAGACTCAACAGAAAACTATCAACCTTCTTCGTCCTTAGTATTATTATTAGTCGACATAAAAATTAGTTGTGTACAGAAATCAGTCATACATTATAAAAATAATGAGGGCAGTAATAGCACAGTGCTGGCGTTACATTGAACTAAAAATATCCTAAATTTCCAGGTTACAGTTTAGTAGCTTTATCTATCACTTCCCTACGTGAAATAAAATTTGTTGACAATTGTACGCCCTATAAGCTGTGGTAGTCTATTACAGTTGTGATAAAAAATAACTAAAAATGCCAAAACTGGAGTAGAGAAATATGAATACATTGGGTTTTTTTTTTACATATATTTAAATATTGTATTAATTAGTTTCGTTTGCGTTTAGGGAGAGGAACATAATGTGGAACCGCACCCAAATGAACCTATATTAACAACAGAACACAGAGTAGACGAAGAGGAAGTCGAAGAGGTCCCACGTGGACCAACGCCGGATTTGGTAAGTCTAAAATACTAGAAATTGACTATGGCCAAATTTTATTCCCCCTTTTTTTACAATCCATAAATGCTTATAGACTAATTTCCTTAAAAGGGTTGGATAATTTTTCTTGCCACTGGCTTTCCTGGTACCACACTTCGTTCTATTGAACTAAAAATATCCTAAATTTACAAGTTACAGACTAGTAGCCTTATCAATCGCTTTCCTACGTGAAATACAATTTTTTACGAGTGTGCGCCCCATAAGCTGTGGTAGTCTATTACAGTTGTGATAAAAAATAACTAAATATGCCAAAACTGGAGTAGAGAAATATTAATACATTGTGGTTTTTTTTTACATATATTTAAATGTTGTATTAATTAGTTTTGTGTGCGTTTAGGGAGAGGAACATAATGTAGAACCGCACCCAAATGAACCTATATTAACAACAGAACACAGAGTAGACGAAGAAGAAGTCGAAGAGGTCCCACGTGGACCAAAGCCGGATTTGGTAAGTCTAAATTACTAGAAATTGACTATGGCCAAATTTTATTCACCCTTTTTTACAATCCATAAATGCTTATAGACTAATTTCCTTAAAAGGGTTGGATAATTTTTTTTTATTTTTTTTTTAATTGAAGTTTTTGGGGTTTAAAAAATCTGAAAATTAGACCATAGGTAAATTTAAAATATACAATTATATAAACTTTTTCTTTATTTTGTTTTTCAGCAACGTTATATGAATAACAGAGTAACGATATTAATAACAGAACACAGAGTAGACGAGGTGGTCGAAGAGGTCGCACGTGGGCCAAGGCCGGATTTGGTAAGTCTAAAATACTAGAAATTGACTATGGCCAAATTTTTCCCCCTCTTTTTTACAATCCATAAATGCTTATTAACTAGTTTCCTTAAAAGAGTTGGATACTTTTTCTTTATTTTGTTTTTTAATTGAAGTTTTTGGGGTTTAAAAAGTCTGAAAATTAGACCATAGGTAAATTTAAAATATACAATTATATCAACTTTTTCTTTATTTTGTTTTTTCAGCCACGTTATATGAATAACAGAGTAACGATATCAATAACAGAACACAGAGTAGACGAGGAGGTCGAAGAGGTCGCACGTGGACCAAGGCCGGATTTGGTAAGTTTAAAATACTAGAAATTGACTATGGCCAAATTTTTTTTTTTGCCTTTTTTACAATCCATATATGCTTATTATGCAATTAGCGCTCAGTGATACTAGTCGGTCCATACACTTATAAACTAATTTCCTTAAAAGGGTCGGATACTTTTTCTTGTACTTGCTTTTCTGTTACCACACTTCGTTCCATTGAACTAACAATATCCTAAATTTACAGGTTACAGTCTAGTAGCCTTATCAATCACTTCCCTACGTGAAATAAAATGTTTTACGATTGTACGCCCCATAAGCTGTGGTAGTGTATTACAGTGGTGATAAAAAATAACTAAATATGCCAAAACTGGAGTAGTGAAATATTAACACCTTGGGTTTTTTTTTCATTTAATTAAATATTGTATTAATTAGTTTTGTTTGCGTTTAGGGAGAGGAACATAATTTGGAACCGCACCCAAATGAACCAAAACCTATTACAGTAAGTCTGAAATACTAGAAATATATTGTATGAACTTAAGCCTTATCGATTGCATCCCTACGTGGAATATAAACTTTTGGCGACTGTTCGCCTTATAAGCTGTGGTACTCACAGCTGGGTACTGTATTACAGTTGTAATATAAAAATAAATATGCCAAAACTGGAGTAGAGAAATATTATTACCTTGTGTTTTTTTTGCATATATTTAAATAATGTATTAATTATAGCTTTGTTTGCGTTTAGGGAGAAGAACAGAGAAGAGTTGACATGGAGGACGAAGAGGTCCCACAAGGACCAAGGCCGGATTTGGTAAGTCTAATATACTAGAAGTTTACTATGGCCAATTTTTTTCCCCTCTTTTTACAATCCATAAATGCTTATTAACTAATTTCCTTAAAAGGGTTGGATAATTTTTCTTTATTTTGTTTTTTAATTGAAGTTTTTGGGGTTTAAAAAATCTGAAAATTAGACCACAGGTAAATTTAAAATATACAATTATATCAATTTTTTCTTTATTTTGTTTTTTCAGCGACGTTATATGGAAATGTTGGTTAGAGAAGAGGTAAGTACCAAAAATAAAAATTTGTCGTTTAATGAGATACTATGGGAATACGACCCTAGAATGCATGGACATTTAATCGACTATACTGGAAGATTCATTATGGATAAGACAATCAATTTCTATTAAACTATTTCGAATTTCGTAGTTTTTCAATTGAAAACTTTTGTTTATGTTATTTTACAATATGATGTCGTATTCAAATATGTATCTTTCTGATTTTCTCTCAGAGCTCTATCAACTTTTAAAATTTAAATGGTAACATCTATGTATATTTTATTGGCTCTTTTAATTAGTTAAGTGCGGTAAAGTTGTAAAATTCTCCTTCCCCTCTCCATATTTATTAAATATTTATTGTTATTTCAAAAATTTTTAATCAAATTATCGCTTATCTAAAAAGTTTATCAAATATTTATACATGGAACCTGAGTTTTAAGAGTTGATTACACCCTGGAAAGTTGTTAATAAAACAATTTTTTGATAATTTTCAGAGGAGGAAGCATGCTTGTATGAGGTGCAAGGAGTTCGGGCACCTCGGGCACCAGTGCCATCTGCCCTGGGTGGAGTCCAAAGAAAGTCCCGAACATTATGCAAGAAGAATGAGGGGGCGCCGTAGGCGTTAGAGATCACTCTAGTGATCTCAGTACATGCACCGTTCTATACCCTGTTCGCTAAGAGAGCATGCCGGCCAGTGTTGGGCAAAATCGTAATCATAACTACCATTACGTTTATAATCATGAAAATTTTAAGGTGTGATTACGATTACACTTATGATTATGGTAACGATTACTATTACACTCGTAATCACAACCTTTTTCTATGATTACGGCCGTATACACAGATTTCCTCTGTGATTACAGTCGTATTTATACTTTTTTCTGTGATTACAAGTGTAATCATAATTAAATTCGGGATTATGAATGTAATCGTAATCGTAATCATATCTCCGGTATCTGTGATTGCAATCGTAATAGTAATCATATCTCCGGGCCTGTGATTATAATTGTAATCGTAATCACACCTTAAAATTTTATGATTATAATCGTAATTATGATTACGACTACGCCCAACACTGATGCCGGGTTTGCGCGTGTAGACTGAAGACTAAGTAGCAAGACTAAGGCAGGCAGACAGAGCGGACTTACGGGGGAACGTTAGTCACATGCCGCAACCCAACGAAAATTGGCCGTTCTGCGCACCCCCCCCGTGGCACCAAGTGTGACTAACGTTTCCCCCGAAGTCCGCCCCGTCTGCCAGGCTTAGTCTTCAGTCTACATGCGCAAACCCAGCATGCTCTCTTAGCGAACAGGGTATAAAATGGTGCATGTACTTTTTGGCCTGGCTTTGATACCGGCACATCAAAGCCGACTAGGCCCTTATTTTGGTCGCCGGGGTTCCCACTCTAGCCGCATCTTCTCCGACTTCGATACCTCCTACCCTCTACTCTAGTCCCCAAATGCTTTTAATCTCCAGTTCTCCGGTTTTATCGGTCCAACCACCACTCCTTATGTCCTGGGTACTTGACCCTTTAGCTCATCCGTCGTCACTCTCCTCCGGCCGCCTCTTGTTGGCGCATTGAGAGGTGGCGCAGACACTCTTGTGGCGATCTCCTATCAACCTCGCTCCATTCCACAAGTTGCTCATGAACCTTACTCGCATGTCACTGGCCGGGCCAGTGGGAAAAGCCGGCGACATTTCGGCTACCGACTACCGTTTGACAGTGTTGGGCAAATGTAATCTGTTTAATTATTACGATTAATAATAGTAATCAGTAATCATCGTGTTAGATTAATACAATCATATAAATGTAATCATGATTACATTAATCTTTCAAATGTGATCATGAAATGATTAATGATTATATTTTTTTAACCGCCATAGGTTTTATGTATTACATAATACATATATTAAAAAAAAATATATGAGATGTCTAAGACGATTTGACCTTTGCAATATCATCTAGACAATTATTATTATTTTGTAATAAGCCTGGGGCGGTTAAACAATTTTTTTTTATAATGTTTTCATGATTACAATTGAAAATATAATCATGATTACTGATTACTTTTACAAAATGATAAAATGATTAATGATTAATTTAATCATGATTACAATGTTGTAATCGATTACGTAATCCAATAATAAATTAATCGGTTACGCCCAACACTGCCGTTTGAAGGGCATTACTGCCAATATCATACTACAATATACATGTATTCTTTTTTTTGTCCCTTTAAGCATTTTTGTATTGTCGTACCTATTGCACCACACCTTCAGTTTTGCGCAGGCGAACCTTCCCACTTCTGATGTGATGTGGTGTAAATAGATGAATAAAAGCCATTTAAATACAAACTCCACCCCATTGAATTGTAATAACTTCAAAGTTAACATTATAATTTTTTTTTTTATAAAAATTGTTATAATATCTAATGTAAAAAAAAATATTATGTAAAACCATCTGGTTAAAATCATATTATTCTTGATAATGTGTGTATAATAATATACAATAACCGTAATGTTAATAAATACAGTACTAATTGCTAAACAAAAAAAAATGTTTTTTATTTAACTAAAATACATTGATAATAATATACAAGGTAATGCAATGTTTAAAACCAATTGCGTAATGTAAACATTTTATAAAAAGTACAGTGTTGTTTAGGGCTTAAATTCATGTGAAATAAACACGTTGGGTATCCATCATCAGAGTGTAATTGATCTATGCGAGGACAAACAATATCTTCAAGGTTAATTATGTTAATATGTGATAAACTCATGTAAAATATCTTTTTTCTGTAGTCCATATATGGTTGTAAATGTTAAAGCATTTAAAATTATTGATAGTTCTTCCGCTTCATAATGAGGTGCCATTGAGTGAAGGTGTTTGGTTAGCCATTTGTTAACATTTTGTGTTTTAATGTTTAAAGATTGTGTAACATACATACCTACTTTTATATATATATATATGTATATATATATATAAATAAAAAATAAAAAAAGTACCAACCAACCAAGTTCATACTTACATTGGGTTCATTCGGTTTTTATCGAGAGCTCAGACAACACATCTGTCCTTTTTTTCTTTTTGTACTTTTCGTTGGTTAAAAATGGAATACGAAGTTTTCGACGGATTTCGTAAAAATAGTAAGCTACATCATAGTAATGATGGCTTTTTTTACCGCGTAAAGAAAGTGAGGCTATCGTCTACCTCACTAAGTTGTATAAAACCCAACTGCACTGCGAGAGGTATGATTTATTGCTATATATTATTTTAGAAAATTAATCTTTTTTCTCAATATGAATTATTTGTAACCCGATTGTAAATGGAAAACTGAAGCAATTAGTAGTTAGACGTAATCGTACTTATTTTACGAATACACAATAAAGCAGTGTACCATTTAAGTATAACTCAACAGAAGATTTTTTTTAATTAGGTAATACTCCACTTAATTAGAAAAATATCTTTTAAAAGGCTTGAAATAAAAACCGTTTTATTTGATTTTTTTTAGAAAATAACACTATTTTTCAAAGAAAAAAGGCCAGCACCATGAGTTGCCCTAGTACACAATTTATAGATTTTAATATGATCATTTACAAAAATTGATCAATGGGTTAACTATCATGAATATTTTGTGGCAATTAGTATTTATATTCATAATAATTTTTTATAATCCGATTTGGTATAAAACATAACAATGATTAAAGGGATTGAAAGCGGACGGTTTTTAAGGGGTTTTATAAAAGGCAATATTTAAGAAAAAAGCAACTTTTCGAACATTTTATTTAGTTACAGGTTACTTTGTAAAAGCTAGAGGCATCATTTTTAACTTTTACAATTTATTCTCCGAGTAAATCTCATTTTGTACATACAAGAAATTAATTAAGGGAATTGCATACGGTCGGTTTTAAAGGAATTTTGTATAGGCAATATTTAGGAAAAATGGTTTTAATAAATTTTTACCATGTCAATTAATTTACCGGTTAATTTGTATAAGCTTCATGGTGTTATTTTTAATTTAAATCATTTTGTCTATGAGTAAAGCCATTTTAGTTAATATAGTATACATATTTTGTTCCATCGCACAGGCTGAACCAGTGATCCGATAATTTATCTGAAAATATATTTGAATTTGCCATGAAGTTTACTTCATCGGTCAGGACACTTTTTTAAAATCTTATTCCTACTATGTACAAAACCCGTTTGAATATTATAAAAAATTTCAAATTTTAAAAGGGTAAAGGTAAAGGGTTTAAATTAAAAACCGAAAGTGTGCCCTGAACGATCCTAAGTAAACTTCATGACGAATTCAAATCTGTTTTTAGATTGTTTATCGGATCACCGTGTTGGCTTATGCAATTGAATAAAAATGATGTTTTGACTGAAAAAAATGACCGCATGTAATCCCCCCTTAAGACCTAAAATCTTGACAAAACTATGCCTACTTAATATGATTGAATTTTAATTCTGTATAAATATTTGGGCTCATGAGCTTTTTCCCTAGGTTACCGTGGAAGTCGGATTAATAAAACAATATAAAGGATACTAAAAACTTAAGAAATTAAAATAGGATTTAAACACAATTTTAATTGAAATATAAAATTATTTACACAATAACCTTGAAAAGAGGACGATTAACTTGACATTTTTTATATAAAATTCAAATTGGACATTCTACGTAGGCGTAATTTTGCCAGGATACTAGGTCTAAAACTTCGAAAAAACCAGTCCGCTTTTAATCCTCTTAAGGCTGAAAACAGTTTATAACATTAAACTCTTCTTAACACAATATTGTAATTTTTTTTATTATATAAAGGACTTATCAGGAATGATAGATTTGAGGTGATCGGACTTCATAATCATGATCCTGATATGGAATATTTGTCCGCTGTACGTGTAAAAAGCCAAATTCTTCATCGTTGTTCAACAGAATTGACCAGTCTTAAAGTCATTTATGATGAAGAAATAACACAGTAATACCTACCTTTAATAATAATTTAAAAATTAATATCAATGACGGCATTATTTATTACATTATTTAAACTGAGCTGATTAATTGTATTTAAAACTTGATGCCTCACAAACACAGGCGGAGGCAACTGTGGCAGCTGAGCTGCCTCACTTAAACCTATTTTATTGCATAGTGATCTGTGATCGCTTGGGTTATCCATAAGTTATTTACATAATATATATTTGTAATTAAAAAATCTAGCAAGCGTAAAAAATTGTTTAACCTAAATAGGCGTAAATAATTGCGTAGTTAATTATAATTTAAGTATATGTCGAATCAGTAAATTGATAAAATAGGTGTACGTCTTAGTACACTTTTGAAAACTAAGTCATGCTGTAAACTACGTTCATTTAAAAATGTCCGTATATTCCTCTTAATTTAATAGAAGTAGGTTAATTTAAGCATGTTGTAAGAGTTTTAGACTACCATTATTAATTATTTACAAACTACTAAAAAGACAAGGTTTTTTTAACACGCTTATATTAGCTTCACTTGTATGTATGTATGTTTGTATGTAACTATGTAACTAAAAGAGATAGGCAACCGAACGTACATGCGTGTATTCATTGTTGCACTGGGCCGATGTCACTACATTTAAAAATAACATTATATATTGCCTCCCCTGTAATTGAAGCCCGCAAACGCTTGTGGTCATTAAAATGCATATTAAAAAGTTATTTTATACATCTTATTAGTATATTTTCATAGAACACTAAATAACTGTATACCTATAAACGTATTTCGTAAGCCTTTCTGTTCAATAATAATAAAACAAAATTTGTTTTATTATTATTGAACAGAAGGTATTTAATACTTAATGAAAGTCCTACCGTTTTTAAATATAAGAACACTTAATATTAAAATTAAGTTCTCAAATCAATCACCTCAGCATAAGCATAATTATTTAGTAGTTCAAGACTTACATATTCTAAACTTAGATTAAACCATGTTAACACTCAATTGACGTACACCAGCTTCTTGCGAACTATGGAACGGGCCAGGGCCGAGACTCAGCCATCGATACCCCAGACTCTCTTGGGATATGCGGGCAATTTGTCCGACCCGAGGTACCGGCATCTATTTTTAACGTCTAGCAACGAGGAGTTGTATAGGGGCTACATAGATGGAGGTGTAGAAGCTGGCGAAGCAGTGGTTTTCATTTCGCCTGCAATGATGAAGTAATCATTTAATTAACAATGAAAAAATATGTGTTACAAAGAAAACATTGCCTTTGATCCCAAAAACATATTTCTTAAGTATTTAAAAAAAAAATATAACTTATTTTAAAGAAAAACGATTAAAATTTGTATAAATTAATTTCTTTCAATTAACTATTATGAATTATCTCCAACAAAAACCTAACAGAGAAAATTGGCCAAGTTCCAAGACTAAATATCAAAGTAGTGATATTTACATTTCAAAAGCTTATCTTAGGAGGAATCAGAGACATGTGAGTTAGAAAAACTGGGTGAATTGGTTCGTTTAAAGATAAACTGGCATTACTGAAACTTGGCCTAGCACACTACTGTGCTCTCAGATAGCTGCTTGTAATATTTTGTGGACAAGTACAGCAGCATATTTAATATCAGTCCAATAGCAAATAGTTTTAATACCAATCTTCACAAATTAGAATATATAATTGCTTACCTAGATGATTTTTTTTATAGACAATATTATAGCTTAAATGTAATTTTAGTTTATTAGGCAGTTCACATGAATTACATGTAGATGGCACGTTCAAATCGAGGCCTATTCAGCCTCAAACTGAACAAGTTTTAATTATTATGGCCATTTACATGGATCAGGTAATAGAAAATATATAATAAATTTAAAAAACGATTTTTATGAGTTTACGATTAGCATTTTTATTTATACGTTTACTTAGGCTTTTCCGGTTGCATTTGTGTTGATGACAAGGAAGACCGAGATCGCGTACCGGTGCGTGCTTGAATAAGTAAGGGATCTTATTCCAGGCGGTATTCAAGCAACAAACATCATTACTGACTATGAAACCGCATTAACCAATGCACTGAGGAATACTCTGCCAGCTGCCAACCTGCAGCGCTGTTGGTTCCACATGGTGCAAGTATGAAAAATGTTTTTAATAATTCTCTCATCATTTCTGGTGCTAAAAATATAGCATCGTGTGTTGCCATTTAAAAATGTTTATGGTAATTTATAGGCACTTTAGAAAAATGGTAAAGAGTTTGGCATGCGGCGACGTGAATATCGTAACGACTTGGCATTGCATAACATGTTCCGCATGTCGAAGGCTCTGGCCCTTTTACCGGTCGAGCACATAGCCGAGGGTTTTAACCTGATCAAAGAAGAGAGTAGTCACGCGGAAAACGAACAAATAGCTCGTCGATATATTAATTACTTCGAGAACCAGTGGATGAACCGTAAGTGTTTAGTACTGCAAACCTTAGAAAACAGTTTTTCAAATCACTTTGTATTATTATGGATATAATATTCATTAAATTTACCTAAATTAATAAGATTCATAATTATTGTACAGAAGCCTCCCCCTCCCCCAGTTGTAATACTAACAAAAGAAAAAAACAATTTGATTTTGTTTGATTTTCTCTCAATACTAACATAAAAGTGAAATGCGTACATCTATATGAAATAAAGATGCTTGATAATAATAAATAGTTAATTATTACAAACAATACCTAATATATCCTCAAAAATGAGAAAATAGTTATTTAAAAAATAATTAAGTTACCTTTGTACATAGTGGAGAGGAAATGGCAGAGTGGGTAAGGCATTAGTGTGTTTGGCACTCACTGTTGCCGGGCAAAAAATCGTCTGGTTAAAAGAAGCCGCCATCTCTCCGGCAATCACAGCTATAAACTTTTAAAACGCTCTTGACTCCAAAATACTGAATTTATTTTTATGTATATGAAATGCTCTGGGGTTAAAAAAAACTAAGCAAAAAAATTTTCTTTTATTATCTCATTGTATAATACTTACTATAGGAACCGGTGCGCAGAATTTTAGCGTTTACGGACAGGCCAGGAGGACAAACAATGATCAGGAGGTCTTTCACAGAATTTTAAACCAACAAATGAATACAACAAGACCGGGAATTTGGAATTTTACAGGTAAATCGAAATACTTGCTACAAAATAGTTAATTAGTTATAGAAAATAATTTTTTTTTTTAATTACAGAGGTACTCCTGAAAATTGAGGGTATTTATAGCCAAAAATATCAACAGCAGTTGGAGCGCCCCACCTTAAGGCCACGTCGTCCACTATATGTGCAGCAGGACAGAACATAAGAGCGCCGACTGAAAGGCTGGAGCAAGGCTGCCTTACTGTTAAGGAATTTCTCTCCTACACAGGCCACTTGGCCTATAACATAGGTATACCGACAATAGTACTAAATAAAGACTGCCAGGCGAGCAACCGTCCGGTAAAATACCATCCTCCTCACAGGCGACGGACTGGCGATTCGTCCCGGGTAGCGAATTCATCAAGAAATCATCTCATGATTGCACGTTGGGCCTTCATGGCCCGTTATGCTACAATTAAAAATAAAACCTTAATAAACTAAATTTTTTTAATAAGGAATATAACAGGTTATAAATAAAGTTGTTTTATTTTAACTTACAATTTAGAATTGGGAGATGGTGAGGAGCAAAATGCTCCCGTTGTTGAAGCTGCCGATTCTGTAGTTGAGGCTGCTCCCGTTGTTGAAACTGCCGATCCTGTAGTTGAGGCTGCTCCTGTAGTTGAGGCTGCTTTTGTTGTTGAGGCTGCTCCGGCTGTTCAAGCTGTCCAAGATAATAACGCCATTCTTCCCAGTAAGGCTCTGAACAGAAATATTAAAAACAATTTGTTAACAATTATAATAGTATACAACATATTTCTTAATGGCAATACATTATATTATATATAAGAAAAAGGAAATATTAAACATGCAATATTTAAATTTAAAAAAAAAACTAATAAAATGACTCGTACACCTAAATAATAAAAAAGGATACCCTGTAAAAATATATTTTGTCCATATCATATTAATAATAATTTTTATGACCATTAATATTATTGTTGATAATCCGTTTATATTTTTATTTATTTGTGTTAATAGTTAATGATGACTATCACATACCCGAGGACGACGACGAAGTTCTCGCGTTTATCGGACAAATGGAAAGACAACGTTTGAGAAGGGAGCAAGATAATATTCCATTCGTTTCGGCTAATTTAAATGAGGATATAACACCGCGACAAATAAACAGTTGTGGCATTTGCTTGGCAGCCACTAACACACATGCCTGCATTCCGTGTGGGCACAAATGTTTATGCCACGATTGCGGTGAGGAGGTGAGGGGCAGAGGGCGTTGTCCCATTTGCAATTCTGACATCTATATGATTGTCAGAATTTTTGACTAGCATCATATTGTGTAAATATTATTTTGTATATAAAATTAATTCTGTAAATAATAAGTGTAAATAGTGTAAATATTGTAAATTGTAAAAATAGGGGGTTGTGATAGATCGCCTCCTCGTGGTACCCCCCTGGGCAACGTTCATCTTCTCAAGACGAACGGCTAAAGATCTATTAACTCAGTGGCCAAACTATCATTTATAACGTTCTCCTGGCCTGATTACATGCAACCAAACCGAACACAATCGAATCGAAAGATTCTCAGGCCACCTAAGAAAGCTAGGGTCTACCCTACGCATTTGCCAAATCAATATTGAAGGTTATTAGCAGATCAAAAAGTGACTACATCTCCCGAATCCTCAGGGA
>NW_026096451.1:0-37652 GCF_023614345.1 Adelges cooleyi
CGAACAACTGTTGTGTATTTGAGTAAAATCGTGTTTTTCAAATAGCATTGTAACATTTCTAAATCCTATAGTATTATTGTTTTTATACTTAAAATATTATTATATAATAAAGTTAATACACTAATGCTATATATACTAATTAATATAAAATGCTTCCGTATATTCGTATATTGTATAAATCAGTGTAGAGAGTAAAAAACTCAATTGTCTCCATATATGAAAGAAAACTATCATGAGCATTTTTAATACTATATTTATTGCAATGCACCTTTATGAGTATAATCAAATACATACTATATTTCTACATTAATTCAGCACCTTCGAGCCTTTTGTAATATTCACACTTTTAATTAAATATTTATTCGAATTGAAATGTTTAACGTCATATCATAAAGGGTACAGGGAAAATACAGCTAAAGTCACTTTTCAAAATGGCCTTTTTTTTGTTATAAAATTCGTTTTGATACAAAATAAATCTGTTTTTTATTTTTAAGCTCGATTATAAACAAAATTTAACATTTTTTTATAAGTTGTAAGTATTTTGTTATTTTGATGTTTTTTCCCTGTACCCTTCTAATGTTTTTGTCTAACATACATGGTTTAACAAAAAAACTGTGTGTGTCACGGGACACGCGATTGATGTGAAACTTAGATATTATGTTATATATAGTTTTTTGATAGATACGTGGATGTATAAATATTATTGAATACGACTGAAGAAAATTAAAATGGAAGTAAAACAAATATTTGTATATTTATTGATAAATAAAATTATTTTATTTCTGTCCGAACCATACTCAATACGACCAATCATCCGTTTATAAATATCCATTTCACCAATACCGTTTGGTCATTGGTTTGAGTGGCGGTGGTGAGGGCGTTTAAGATTGGGATAGATTTAAAAAATGTACTTCATTATAATAATATTGCATATTGTTTAACAGTGTTCCGTATTAAATATTTTACGACAAAGTAATTCACACAATTTTAATACATTACTATACAAAAAAAAACATCAGAGTATTATTGTTCTGTTATTTCAAATATAATAATATTTCAAAATAAATGAATAATTAATCATATAATAATATATATTTATTTTATTATTCATTTTTTAGATGTAGGACTTTGAAATTTATTCTGTATCTTAAGAACATCTAGTATACACTAATATATACTCAAAAATTGAGTATGGTGCTTCCGTCCGTGTGCAGCAGTACAGCGTTGCTGTAGCTGGTTCAAATCAATATGTCGCACGGAGGTTTTTGTATTTTTTTTTCAATTTTTAAAATATTACTTTTAAATATTATATAACTGGAATTTTGTGCCCAAAATTTAAATAATAATACTATCAATATTATTATTATTATTACCTATTTTATTATTAATAAAATACTATTTCACATAAAAAAATAAACAGTAGACTAATCTTTGGTTTGAATTAAAGCCGACGATTCTACACCTGTATTTTAAATACACGTGTAGGAAAACTTCGTGTAGAAGTTCGTGCAATTATAAATACACGTGTGGTATCACGTGCCACTAACTTGACCCAATAGCTATAATACTTTATCTTAGTGACAAGCATTAATCAAAGAAGAGTGTCACGTAAAATTACAGATCTTATTAAAACATACAGTTGTACACTTTACGATTATTTTCAAACGGTATAACGTCCTATTAAGCTCAAAAAAATCATATATTACCTTTAATTAATAAAATACACTTTTTTTATTTATAGTTAAACGATTTATTAATTATTTGCATGGACACGGTAGGTTTTTTATTTTATTTTATTCTAATAAATGTGTACATATATTGCGTAAAGCGCTATGTTTAAAAGAATTAAAATTATGATTTATATAAATTTTATTTAATGAATAGTGACATAGTCTGCCCGTTCGGAAATTGCGCGGCTGGTGTTGCTAGTTCTTCTGCTGTCTTTTTAAAAATTCTGTAATTAAAAAAACAAAAATACATAAGTATATATATCTATCTATATATATATATAGATAGATAACTTAGGTTCCTTCTGTTGTTCATTATAGTGTACTGTGTAAATTTATAGTAAGTTATTAACTCTCGTTCTGTTGGTAAGGATAAACTGTATAATTTAAAATCAGTTAAAACAACTTAAAGTTAAACAGTGAACATAATTTTGTCAAAAGTATAATTTAACTCTAAGTATGATAACATATTCTAACCTTTCACATCTTTAGGAGTTGGTTTTTTTTCTGGGGTTGCTGTAATATTAAAAAAAATTTTATATATTATAGGTAATATATTTAGGTTCTTTTTATTGAACGTACAAAAATTGTACTGTGTACATTTGTAGTAAGTTATTAACTAACATTTTGTTAATAAAGATAATTTAGTCAAACCGTTGTAAATGCTGTAAACATTTATTTAGGTTTAAAAAATGTGTGTCTTAATAATAGTTCGTTCAAAAAAATTATTCTTTCAAATTACTCAGTGTATGATTAGGAAATATTAATGGATGAATTTGTTTTAGTTATTTTAGTAATGAAAATAACTCACGCGCTGGTAAATCTGTAAAACAAAAGGGCAGTGGTTAGTATTTAAATTATAAATTGTTATATTTTGGTGTTTAGGTTAAAATTATGACTCTGATAATTATAAATAACATATAATTACGTTTTGTGTTTTATCGAACAAAATTAAAAAAAAACGGTTTGTCGGTATGAAACAAATTGTCAAAAATGTTTAGTCATTAACACCACGTAACATTTGTTAATCAATGAAATTGGTGTTAAATATGCAGATAAAGGATATAATTATAATGACTAAAACGACTTTGTTCACCAGACTACTGTATACTCAAGAGCGAATCATTATAATTGTACATATTATAAATACTATAATTTATGGTTAAAAATTATGTAATTGATAATTCGTTCAAAAATATAAATATTCTACAAAATTACTCAAGTGAACAAATTTGTATGTTTTTTTTGTAAAACAAAAAATCTTACTTTTATCTACATAAGCCGCTTTTCCGTCTGAGAAACAAAAACATTTTGTTATATCTAGGTGGTTTATATTTATACAAAATTCTAGAACTATGAAATTCGAGTTATGTGTACACTTATACAATATCGGGAATAAAATGATGGTCTAGCTGTATGATCATTATTGATCAATTCTGGCGAGACCTTCTATGATCAAATGATGAGACATAATCTGTACATATTATAAATGCTGTAAACATTTTTTAGGTTTTTAGGTACTCAGTGTACGCTTTGGAAGGATTTATATGCATTATTTAGTAAACAAAGAAAATAACTTACGTATTTTATTTGGCCCAGACCCAGATCCAGGTTCAGACCCAGATCCCGCTGAAAAACAAAAGGATTTTGTTATATTTATACAAAATTTCAAATATGGTTGTTATTAATTAAACTCGAATTATTTTTTTTTTAATTTCATTTTCACTAGTATCTAATGACGCTAACTAGTTATCTCACGATTAACATTTGAAAGGCAGTAACATTACGCAACATATTTTGTTAAATAAACAAAAGTGATCTTAGATATGCAGCCAAAAGAAATTATTATAATGACTATTTATCAGTTGATTTAGTTCACCATACCAGAATATTCTTTAAATTTACACAAGTATATGCTATGAAAAGATAAGTATGCTTTTTTTTAGTAAATCAATGAAAATAACTTACTCAATTTTGGTGCTGGATGAGAATCTGTAAAACGAAAGGGAAGTGGTAATTAATGAAATTAGAAAATTGTTATATTTTGGTGGTAAATATTTATAAACAATTTCAAAAATAATTGTTATTTAAAAAATTTGTAATTGATAATTCGTTTTTGAAAGATTTCGATGTTTACTAAAAAAACCTAACTTACGTCTTTCAGGCGGGGTCATCTCTGAAAAACAAAAGTATTTTGTTATATTTAGGTGATTAATATTTATACAAAATTCTAGAACAATGAAATTCTAGTTATGTGTACACTTGTACAGTATCGGAAACACAATTATGGTTCTAGCTGTATGATCGTTATCGATCAATTATGGTGAGACCTTGTATAATCTAATGATGAGACATAATCTGTACATATAATAAATGCTAAAATAAAAAAAATTTTTAGGTTTAAAAAATGAGTATCTTATAAATAGTTTGTTCAAAAATAATATACTTCCAAATTACTCAGTGTAGGCTTTGGATAGATTGATATGCGTTTTTTAGTAAACAAAGAAAATAACTTACGTCTTTTATTTTCCTTAGACCCAGATACCACTGAAAATATAAAATAATTCTGTTATATTTAGGTGGTTAATGCCTATACGAAATTCCAAAAATTATATTTATTCAAATATCTGAGAATAATGTTAGAATTGCTACAAGCAACATAACAGTACACAAGAAACGCATTTTTGACAATATATATAAAGATGACTGTCGTTTGCCTTTGAAAGTAACTGTAATACTATTGGGTACCTACTATATTTTTCTTCTTATATTAGCTGCGTAGTGTTTTTTTCATACTAAAAACTACATGTTTTGTAAGTTGTTTTTTGTTTTTCCCTATTCCTCAGAAAATATTAATCAACATTTGAATACATAATCGTACTAGAAGTGGGTCATTCAAAACACGAATTTACAAAAACATATAGATGGTAATATGTAGGAGTTTTGAAAAATAACATACTAAGAAACAGATGTCTAAAATGTATCGTGGTACGAAAAATAAAGAATCATAATATTCTATTATTTGTTCAATAATTCTTAGTAAGCCGAAAATTATAGTTGAAAAATATAACTTTTTTTTTAAGTTTAAACGGAGTAAGGCTTTAGCTCAGTTTAGACCATTAAAGGACAAACCACAAAAGTTTATAATATTATGTGAGATGACTCAAATCGTTAATTCCTTTAAAATAATTCGCAATAAAATAGATTTTATCATTTGCACATATTTTTCGGTTAAAATAATATAACACTATTGTACGATATTGAAAACAACATGTTATGGTTCGATCTGTAAACATTACCGAACAACTGTTGTGTAAATGAGTAAAATCATGTTTTTAGATCGCATCATAACATTTCTAAAACCTATGGTATTATTGTTTTTATACCTAAAATCTTGATATGCAAAAAAATTAATATATATGATACTAGGAAAAAACAATAATGCAATCATATAACGTTAATAGGAATGCTTCCGTATAATATTACAGCTTACTTCAGTTCTTGGAATTTTTTAACGAAAATAATTAACGTTTTTAGCTTCGATGCGATGCAGGGGAGGTATTCATTTTTTTTAAATAATCCGGTTTTATAAAATTTTGAGTCAAGCATTAATACATAAAATAAACCAACTGAATATTTTACTTTAACTACGCAATAATCTAATATGAAAAAACAAAATGCGTTTTCATAATTTCCATCAAGAATATAATATAAACGAAAAAAAAATGATACGGAAAAAATATTAAAAATAATTAAATGAAAATACAGGTTGATCCACTTATCGTGAACCACTCAATATGTCATAGGGTTTAGTAAGAAATTAATAGTTTTTTTTCATATTTCTTTTATACAATGCAATCTCAATTTTTCACATTTATTTTGTTTTTACCCCCTCCCAACTTTTTTGATAGCAACTTTTAAAATTTCAATTGTAACGTAAATATTTTATTAACTTTTTTAATTGAGAAAAATGTATTAAACATTTTGACTGGTCGACAACTAGTTTCGGATAACTATTTTAGTTATAAGATTTTTTAAGTTAAGATGGGAGGGGAAATGTGGTTGGGAAATGCGCACAGATAAAAATAATATTACACTCCGCCTTTCCTCCTGCCCAAAACTTGAAACTACAATAACTTTAAAAATAGTTATCCGAAACTGAAGTATTGTTTTTTCCTTATAAAATATATATTCCTTTTTTTACATAATAATATTTTAGGTAAAAAAATAATAATACCAAAGGTTTTAGAAATGTTATGATGCGATTTGAAAAACATGATTTTACTCATAAACACAACAGTTGGTCGGTAATGTTTACAGATCGAACCATAACATGTTGTTTTCAATATCGTACATTGGTGTTATATTTTTTTAACTGAAAAATATGTGCTAATAATAAAGTCTATTATATTGCATATCATTTTAAAGGGATCAATATTTGAGTCATCTCACATAATATATTAGGCTTTTGTAGTTTGTCCTTTAAAAGTCCTATAAAAGTTAAGATGGGAGGGGAAACGTGGTTGGGAAATGCGCACAGATAAAAATAATAATACACTCCGCCTTTCCTCCTGACCAAAACTTGAAACTTAGTTATTGAAGTTTCAAGTTTTGGACAGGAGGAAAGGCGGAGTGTAGTATTATTTTTATCTGTGCGCATTTCCCAACCACAATTCCCCTCCCATCTTAACTTAAAAAATCTTATAACTAAAATAGTTATCCAAAACTGGTTATCGACCAGTAAAAATGTTTAGTACATTGTTCATACATTGTACATTCAGTTTCGAAAATTGCTATCAAAAAAACTAATCTGAAAGGAGGGTAAAAACAAAAAAAATTGTTAAAAATTGAGATCACATTATATAAAAACAATACGAAAAGAAACATTTTAATTTCTTATTAAACCCTATGAGATATTGAATGGATCCCGATAAGTGGATCACCCTGTATATGTTAAATGTTAAGAGAGGACATATTTTCCATTTTAAGACATTGATCATTTTTTTGTATACTTTTTAACAAACGTTCGTTTTATAAAATCATTTTTCGTTGATTTCGCATTATAAGTTTTTAAATACGAATAAACTGATTTTACATAGTGTCCAGTCAAGACAATTTTTGGAATAAAAAGTAAGAAAAAGCCAGTACAGTGGGGATGGAGCTTGGTGGTGACAGGGAGGTCACAGGTTTAGAAGAATTATTACAACTGAAAGTGATAAAATAACTATCGAATAAACTTTTTGATGTGAATCAATAGTAAGTATTTTCAAACCAGTAAAGTCCAAACCAAGCATAGTATAAACCAGCAAAGTAAGAAAGAATTAAAGTGAGGTGCATATTATTAGTGAGGATATATTTTCGATTTTTAAGACATTGATCGTTGATTTCGCATTATAAGTTAAAAATAAAAGTGAGGTGCAGTGTTTACAAATTAGCATCTAAGAGTTTATTTGAATGGGATGTCATCCAAAAGAATACAACAGTAGCACGGGGGCATAATGGTATCAAAGAATAGAGGAGACGGAGTGGTCACAGGTCCACAGAAATTATTATTACCTAATAAAAAGGGTAAAAATGTTTTCTTATTTTTGCTTTTTTAAGTGTAGTAAAGCACTAAAGTCTGAAAATAAATATCAAAAGAACATCTGCGGTGACGCTATTACAGTAACATGGTTGGATCTGTAAACATTACCGACCAACTGTTGTGTATATGAGTAAAATCATGTTTTTCAAATCGCGTTATAATATATTATTATGTTATAATAAAATTAATATAGATTTTTTTAGGAAAATACAATACTCCAATTATATAACGATACTATGAATGCTCTTGTATAATCTTACAGCTGACTTCAGTTCTTAGGAGTTTTTAATGAATATAATTAAGGTCTTTTAAAAATGTTAACTATTGTAAATTTGCACATATTTTTCAGTTAAAATAATATAACACCATTGTACGATATTGAAAACAACATGTTATGGTTCGATCTGTAAATATTACCGACCAACTGTTGTGTTTATGAGTAAAATCATGTTTTTCGAATCGCATCATAATAATTCTAAAACCTATGGTATTATTGTTTTATACCTAAAATATTATATAATGAAAATAATATCGATTTTTGTTAGGAAAAAACAATACTCCAATACTTGTGCAATGTCGAAAACAAAATTATGTTTCTATCTGTATAATCATTACCGACCAGTTATGGTGTATTAGTATATATGAGTAAAATCGTATTTCTAGGTGAATTAAGGTCATATCAAAACTGTTAAAGAAAAAAATTTTTCTGAAACATGTCTAAAATTTAAAAACGTTGTTGTGGGGGGGGGCGTAGAGGGGTAACGGATAATATAATATAAGGGTGTTGAGCCAAAAGAGTTTCCAACAAAATCAACATGTCCTATTAAGATGGATTTCACCATCAAAGTTTGACCAGTGAGAAATTAGATATACCGATTAGGGTTGGGCCTATCCGGATAATCGGATATCCGAATTATCCGGATAATTCGGATACGGATATCCGAAATCCGGATAGTTAAAAATTATCCGGATAGTTTCGGATATTCATTTTATTTTTAAAGGATAAATATACCTTAATAATATACAGTAGTGTTTTTGAAACATACCGAATAATAAAATAATGACACCTAATTAAATTTTACTATTACATGAATGATTTTTAGATATATCCGTGTCAGTGGTTGTTAACCGACTATTCGGATTCTTTGCAGAGTCCATCCTCAGGGTTGTCACGACTTTTCCGCTGCCGGTTAATCAACACTGACACGGATATATCTGAAAATCATCTACGTGATATTTCAACCCGTGAAAGTTTCAAAAAATACATAAATTTGAGTACTCAAAAAAATATATTCCCAAATATATTTTGGGAATAGTTGGGTAATATATACCCTAAAAACATCTGCTGTTGTTTTTTGTTTTTCCCTATTCCTCTGAAAACATTTATCAACATTTTAATACACAATCTAACTAGAAGTGCGTCATTCGAAACACAAATTTACAAAAACATATAGTTGGTAATATGTAGGAGTATTAAAAAAATAACATACTAAGAAACAGATGTCTTAAATGAATCATGGTACAAAAATAATACTGAAAAATTAAGAACTATATTATTCTATTATTTGTTAAATAATTCTTAGTAAGCTGAAAATTATAGTTGAAAAGTATAATTTGTTTTAAATGTTTAAACTGAGTAAGGGATTAGCTCAATTAAGACTATTAAAGGTTTCATATATTATGTGAGATGACTCAAATCGTAATTCCTTTAAAATAATTTGCAACATAATATATTTTATCATTTGCACATATTTTTCAGTTAAAATAATATAACACCTTTGTACGATATTGAAAACAATATGTTATGGTTCGATCTGTAAAAAATACCGACCAACTATTGTGTAAATGAGTAAAATTGTGTTTTTCAAATCACATTATATCATTTCTAAAACCTATGGTATAATTGTTTTATACCTAAAATATTATTATATAATACAATTAATACACGAATGCTATATTAATATAATATGCTTCCGTATATTCTTACTTCAGTTCTTAGGAGTTTTTAGTTAAAATGATTAAGGTTTTTTAAAAATAAACCGGTTTTGTACAATTAAAAAAAAAACAATTTTAATATTAAATAATATGCCATTGCACGCATATTCTGGAAAGTGCTCAGCCCCTCAATTTCGTTGAATAATCATTATTATTATGTGTTATTGAACGTTAAATAAATTTTACTTTCTAACATTCCTGCGATTTGTCGTCAATATCAGCTGTTCCATATTAATTGTCATTATCATTACCATCAGCAATGATTAGTTATTATTTCCACATCAGGGTAATATATTCTAATGTTTATGGAATATGAATGTAAAATTTAAAATCTTCAGTAGCCGGGGGGCATAATATTATGTCAAATATAAAAAATTTGATTACAACATTTTCACTATTACTAATAGGAACAAGTTTTTGTTTTTGAAATCATTAAGTTTATTAGTTTTCATCGTAAATTGTAGGGCAATATAAAATTTAGTCACAATTAGGGATTTTATAAACACAATAAATTGACAATACTTCAATGTATCAACAAAACGGCACATGATTTTTCCGGATTCTGAATACACAATGCAAGTCACGGTGCACGCATTTTTTTGGCATGATAACATTTTAATATCGTAATCAAAATTTGAAACGGTTGAGTTAGAAAAGAATTTCATCAAGTCTTGTCTGCTGATAAGATATGTGAACAATTTACTAAACGTTTGTAAGATGTCACGGTTTCCGACCGCAGGTACAGAACCGCTTCTCCATATGTTATAAAAAAAAATGTATAAGAGTATTATTATTATCTGGTTATCGGTTTTATCGACGGGGTCAATAATATTATTTAATAGTAAGTAATAAGCTACCTGTGTTGAAATGCCAAATATTCAGGGATCAAAATTTCAAATCTTTACAACGTAATAAGTAGGGAACCGATTGATGAAAATTAGAAATTCAAACGCTAAAAATGTTTTAAAAATGTGTCTACAGATTTATCAAGTTATAAACATTCGTTCCCATTTAAAAAAACTAAATTCGATACTTGTTTTACATATGAGGGTTGATGATAAAAATATTCTAAATATTGAAAAATGTAGTAATAAAATATGAACCTATAAGTTTAAGGGAAAAAACGTCTCAAAATATTCATATATTCCGAGAAAATGAGTGTCTTACGTTAGTTGGATCACCCTGTATATTAATAATAAGAATTATATATTATCATACTAAATTATAACACTTTATATCTTACCACACCCTGTTCCGAACCTAACCGACACATTAAAATACTTAGGTTTAATCCTAGACAAACGACTAAAATTATGATACCTACCAATATTTCTATATATACAAAACAGCTGGTTTTATATTACATAATAATTTGTAAAGCAAAGGCATAGTTCATTGTCTATGAAAAACCGATAAGCCTATGAATTCTATGCATTTAAAGCAGATGACAACCACTGCACCCCTCTCCCAAATGCCCTTTAGTAACAAAATCTATTCGGGGTTTCGTCAGGATACAAACAAGTAATGTTTTGTTTGACATTTGCTAATCATAACAAAATAATACACAACTTTTTGACTTTTAAGTACAGTTTAGAACTATAAATGTTAGACGTTTAGAAGGATATCCCGAAAAGTAGTATTGACTGTCCGAAAAGTACCAATATTACTGAGATTATTATATGAGCCTTGGGGTGGGGGGGGGGGGGTTATCCATTAGAGAGATGGAATGACGATAGATTTCTATCGTTAAAGTTAAAGTTTGACATTTTTTTAAAAGTTGTAAGTATTTTGTTATTTTGCTGTTTTTTCCCTGTACTTCTCTAATGTTTTTGTCTAACGTACATGGTTTAACAAAAAAAAACCCATTTGTTTTTCATCATTTTAAATTTATTAATTATATCATAATTTTAGAATATATTTTTGTACTCTTGTGGTAACAGGCAAACATAATTTTTTTTTAAATTTGCAAAATTGCAAAATTTTTCAAAATCTAATTGAATCATTCGTTTGTAAAATAATTCGCTAGATATACTTTTTAGAGCTCTAGGAATAATTAAATATTTTTTTTTAAGTATGAGACCTCCTACACTCTTTTCCATAAACACACGTTATGATTATTTTCAAATGGGATGACGTCCTCAAAAAATAATATATTACCTTTAATTAATAAAATACACTTTTTTTATTTATAGTTGAAAGATGTATTAATTATTTGCATAGACATAGTAAGTTTTTTTATTTTATTTTATTCTAAGAAATGGGTACATAAATTGCGTGAAGCGCAATGTTAATAAGAATTAAAATGATGCTTTATATAATTTTTCTTTAATGAATAATGACATAGTCTGCCCGTTCGGCGATTGCGCGGCTGGTGTTGCTATTTCTCGTGTTTTTCTAAAAATTCTGTAATTAAAAAAATGTATATATAAACTTAGGTTCCTTCTGTTGTACATTAAAATGTGTAGTGTAAATTATAGTAAGCTAATAACTGTCGTTTTGTTGGTAAGGATAACCTGTATAATTTAAATTCAGTAAAAATAACTTAGAGTTAAATAGTAAGCATAATTAGCTCAAAAGTATAATTTAACTCTAGGTATGATAACATATTCTAACCTTTCACTTTTTCTCGTTCTGTGTGTACATTTCGTGGTTTTGCTGTAATATTGAACATTTTTAAATATATATATATATATATTTAGGTTCCTTTTATTGTACGTACAAAAATTGTACTGCGTACATTTGTAGTAAGATATTAACTAACGTTTTATTAATAAAGATAAGCTGTATATTTTGTATCCAGTAGAAATAATCAAAGTTAAGTATTGAAGATAATTTAGTCAAACCGTTGTAAATGCTGTAAACATTTATTTAGGTTTAAAAAATGCGTGTCTTACTAATAGTTCGTTCAAAAATATTATTATTTCAAAATACTCAATACATGATTTGGAAAGATTTTTGGATGAATTTGTTTTAGTAAAATAATGAAAACAACTCACGCGCTGGTAAATCTGTAAAACAAAAAGGCAGTGGTTAGTATTCAAATTATTAATAGTTATATTTTGGTGTTTTTTGGTGTAACTTTTTCTTATACTAAGTTGAGATTACTGATTAGGGCTATGATAATTATAAATAACATATAATTACGTTTTGTGTTTTATCGAACAAGATTTAAAAAAAACGGTTTGTCGGTATAAAACAAACTGTCAAAATTGTTTAGTCATTACCCCACGTAACATTTGGTATTAAATGAAAGAGATCTTAAATATTCAGATAAAGTATATAACTGTGGTATACTCAATGACGAAGCATTAATATTATTAGTACTATATTATCGGTTGTTTATAGTTAAAAAATGTGTAATTGATTTTTTCCGGTAAAACAAAGAAAATGACTTACGTCTTTCAGGTGGTATCCCCGCTGAAAAACAAAAGGATTTTGTTATATTTAGGTGAATAATATTTATACAAAATTCTAGAACAATGAAATTCTAGTTATGTGTACACTTGTACAATATCGAAAACAAAATTACGGGTCTAGCTGTATGATCATTATCGATCAATTATGGTGAGACCTTGTATAAACTAACGATGAGACATAATCTGTACATATTATGAATGCTGAAATAAAACGTTTTTTAAGGTTTAACAAATGAGTATCTTATTAATAGTTTGTTCAAAAAAAATATACTTCCAAATTACTCAGTGTACGCTTTGGAAAGATTTATATGCATTTTTTTGTAAACAAAGAAAATAACTTACTGTCCTTAGTCTTAGATCCAGACCCAGACCCAGACCCAGACCCAGATCCAGATCCCACTGAAATGTAATATAATAGAAATATTATAAACATTTAAGCTTAAAAAATGTGTAATTGATAATTCGTTCAAAAATAATATACTTTCAAATTACTCATTGTACGCTTTGGAAAGATTAGTAAGCTTTTTTTTAGTAATTGATATAATAACTTACGATTTATATTTCCCCCAGTCCCAGATCCCGCTGAAAAACAAAAGGGTTATGTTAAATTTAGGTGGTCAATGTTTATACGAAATTACAAAAACTATATTTATTAAAATACCTGACAACTTTGTTAGAACTAATACAAGCATCATAACAATGTATAAGAAACGCATTTTTGACAGTATATATAAAGATAACTGTCGTTTGCCTTTGGAAGTAACTGGAATACTAGTAAGTACCTACTATATTTTTCTTCTTATATTAGCTGCATGGTGTTTTGTTAATACTAAAAACCACATGTTTTGTAAGTTGTTTTTTGTTTGTACAAATTGCTCAGAAAATATTCAGCAACATTTGAATACACTAGAAGTGGGTCATTCGAAACACGGATTTACAAAAACGTATAGTTGGTAACATGTTGGAGTTTTGAAAAAATAACATACTAAGAAGCAGATGTCTAAAATGAATCATGGTACGAAAATAATACTGAAAAATAAAGAATCATAATATTCTATTATTTGTTCAATAATTCTTAGTAAGCCGTATTGTGGTAGTTGAAAAAATTTTTTTAAATTTTTAAACCGAAAAAGGGTTTAGCTTCCTTCAATTATGACTTTTAAAGGACAAACTACAAAAGCCTAATGTATTATGTGAGATGACTCAAATCTTGACCCTTTTAAAATTATATGCAATATAATCATGATTTTATTATTTGCACATATTTTTAAGTTAAAAAAAAAACAACATCTGCTCTGACGCTATAACAATAACATGGTTATAAAATGTTATTATGTTATGATAAAATTAATATAGATTTTTTTAGGAAAATAGAATACTCCAATTATATAACGATATTGATGACAAATCGCAGGAATGTTAATAAGTAAAATTTATTTAACATTCAATAACACATAATAATAATGATTATTCAACGAAATTGAGGGGCTGAGCACTTTCCAGAATATGCGTGCAATGGCATATTATTTAATATTAAAATTGTTTTTTTTTAATTGTACAAACCCGGTTTATTTTTTAAAAACCTTAATCATTTTAACTAAAAACTTCTAAGAACTGAAGTAAGAATATACGGAAGCATTTTATATTAATTAGTAAATATAGCATTCGTGTATTAATTTTATTATATAATAATATTTTAGGTATAAAACAATTATACCATAGGTTTTAAAAATGTTATAATGTGATTTGAAAAACACAATTTTACTCATATACACAATAGTTGGTCGGTATTTTTTACAGATCGAACCATAACAACCATAATATCGTATAATGGTGTTATATTTAATATGTTATTGTTATAGGGTCCGCTGTCGTAGGGGATCCCTTCGGGGCACAGGTAAACATGTCTTATATGCACACACAACCAACATTAATGAAACATATCATAGTTATAGCATTACCATTTGTATTTCAGAACGAATCTTAATCAATCAATAATAACAATTTTATAATATATAATTTTAATAGAACTGAAAGTAAGATTATACGGAAGCATTCCTAAGTATCGTTATAAAATTAGAGTATAGTTTTACCCTAATAAAATTTATATTAATTTTATTATATTATAATATAGAAGAATAGTTAAAATAAAATATTATTATATGTTCAATGTTAAGAGAGGACATGTTTTTTATTTTTAAGACAATGATAATTTTTTGTATACTTTTTAACAAACATTCGTTATACAAAATCTCTTTTCACTGATTTAGCATTATAAGCTTCTAAATACGAATAAATAGATTTTACATAGTATCAAGTCAAGATCATTTTTGGAATAAAAAATTAAAAAATAATTTTTTTTTTTTTAATAGGATTTACATTTTTTTTTCAAATTGTTTTTATATAATGTGATATCAAATTTTCAGAACTTTTTTATTTTTACTCCCCCTCTCCCAACTTAGTTTTTTTGATAGCAAATTGAGAATATTGTACTAAAATGTTTACTGGTCGATAACCAGTTTCGGTTAACTATTTTTGAATTATGTCCTTTTCGACATTCAACATAATATAATATGCCCTATTTAATAGGGCTTAGTGATCAAAAGGGCCTATAATCATTGTGTTAAAAATGAAACATTAAACATATAATAATATTTTCAATTATTTTTTTATTTTTTTTTAAGCTTTTACGAGCCATTTAAGCTCTTTGCTTCTTAAACCAATTCCCCCCGTACCTAACCGTAAAAATTTTAAATATTTATTCCGTATTATCTCTTTTTTCGTTTATATTATATTCTTGATGGGAATTATGAAAACAAATTTTTTTTTTCATATTAGACTATTGCTTAGTTAAAGTATAATAGGTATACACGCTTTAATGTAAAATATTCAAAAACTGTTTTTTTTCGCTATTTTTTTATGTATAGGCCATTTATGATTTTTCTCATGTACACTACAAATTAATGCGTGACTGCAAATAAGCTTAAAGGGATCAAAATTTGAGTCATCACACATAATATAATAAACTTTTCTGGTTTGTCCTTTAAAAGTCTTAATTGAAGCTAAACCCCCACTCTGTAATAAATTGATATTTTAATTTAATTTAAAAATATTTTTTTTCCGTATCTTTTTTTCAGTTTATATTACATTCTTAATGGGAATTATGAAAACTCATTTTGTTTTTTTCATATTAGTTTATCGCTTAGCTAAGGTACAATATGTACACGCTTAACAGTCAAATATTCGGTTGTTTTTTATGTACAGGCCATATACATAAAATATTTTTCAACTAAAACTTTACGGCTTACTATGAATTATTAAAAAAAAATAAAATAATATAGTTTTTTTATTTGTTCAGTATTGTTTTTGTATCATGATACTGTTTAGACATCTGTTTCTTAGTTTATTATTTTTTTAAAACTCCAACATATTACCAACTATATGTTTTTGTAAGTCCGTGTTTCGAATGACCCACTTCTAGTACGATTGTGTATTCAAATGTTGATGAATATTTTCTGAGCAATTTGTACAAACAAAAACCAACTAAACAAAAGCCTAACGGCTAAAAATATAAAACATGAAACATGCTTAAGCCAGCAAGCTACCAAGTAGTGATTATACGGGGTTATTTTTTTTTATCATGGGCCACTTATTATCTCATAGTATTTAACCAGAGAATATATTTTAATTAAAAGAAGCCGTCTAAGATTTGAACGGGTCGAACAAGACAGAATAGTCGACCAGACCTTTACAACTAAATATTACTTAGTTTTTCCATACTTAAATATTTTTAGAATAAATGTATTGTTAACGACTATTACTATTCTTTTGTGATAACTAGTAGAGTTAGTATAGCAAAGCACTAAGTCTGAAAATAAATATTAAAAGGACATCTGCTGTGCATCTGCCCTACTACAATAACATGGTTCGAACTGTATTCAATACCGACCAACTATTGTAATTGTGTAAAATCATGTTTTTCGAATCGCGTTATAAAATTAGTAGAGTACCTAAGGCTTAGTTTCAATTAATATTTTTAAAGGACAAACCACAAAAGTTTATTATGTTATATGACATGATTTAAATCTTGTTCTTTTTAAAATTATATGCATTATAATAGACTTCATCTATTATACATTTGCTTACATTTTTCAGTTAAAGTAATATAACTATATTGTACGATATTGAAAACAACTTGTTATGGTTCGATCTGTAAACATTACCGGCCAACTGTTGTGTATATGAGTAAAATCATATTTTCAAATCGCGTTATAACATAGATAATACAGATAATATTACAATGTGAATTTGATATATGTTAGTTTTAATCATATTTTGACGTTTTCAAGATATAAATCTTGATCCTTTAAAAATAATATAGAATAAAACATAAGACTGTATCTATTATACATTTGCTTACATTTTATAGATAAAGTAATATAACTATATTGTACGATATTCAAAACAACTTGTCATCTGTAAACATTATCGACCAACTGTTGTGTATGTGAGCAAAATTATGTTTTTCATATCACATAATAACATTTCTAAAACCTAAGTTATTATTGTTTTATTCCTAAAATATTATTATACAATAAAATTATTATATTCTAAGTAGTGATTATTTCTGATTTACAATCTCCTTGCGATTTATGATGATTATACAGGGTGATTTATGTTTTATCATTGGCCACTTAATATCTCATAGTATTTAATAGGAATTACATTTTTTTTCATATTGTTTTTATTCCATGTTTTATCAATTTTTCAGAACTTTTTTATTTTTACCCCTTCCCAACATTTTGATAGCAACTTGTGAATTTTGAATATCGGATACATTTTATTAACTTTTGAAATTAAAATGAATGTACTAAATAAAAATAAGTTTAATAGTTTCGATGAACTATTTTTTAGTTATTGAAGTTTCAATTTTAGGGCAGGAGGAAAGTTGGAGTGTAGTATTATTTTTATCTGCCCGCATTTTTTAACCGCACTGGTGAAGTGGGAGGGGGTCCCATCCTAACTTTTAAACTCTTATAACTTAAAAAATAATTTATAAAATCTGATTATCAACCAGTTAAAGTGTTTGGTATATTATTCTAAATTTAAAAAGTTAATGAAATATATGCATTACCATTTAATTTCAAAAGTTGCTATCAAAAATACTAAGTTGGGAGGTGGTTAAAACCTAAGCTGCGACTACTCGTTATTATTTCAATTTATGTTTATAGTAGGCGCGCTAATTTAGTATCGCAATTTAGAGTCAAAATTTAGTGTCGTTTTTGGGATGGGGGGCCAAGACTAAAGCATATTCTATGCTAAAAAAAAATCAGCCATTTTTCAGCCGAGTCTGCAACCACGATAGAACATTTTCATGTCTCGTTGAAGTACCGAATAAATTAAGATTAGTTGTGGAGTTATAATTAAAAAAAAAAAAAATTACATGGAGCTTCCAGTTACAGCATAAGGCCAAGGAGATTAAAAAATTATGTACAATCAAGTTTCTGGCTAAAATTGTAGTGTTTATTATCTGGCCAAAACTAACTTAACATAGAGTGTTAAACTATTTTGAATTTATTATTTAGTTCAAATTTGAACGTTGAACGTACAACATATCTCTTTTCTCTTATCTTCTATATCTTACCCCTATCCCCTATCCACTATCTCTCGTCCCTATCACTCACCTCTACCCCCTACTCCCACCCTATCACTTACCCCTATCTCTTCTCTCATATCAGATAACAGCGTAACGCTTTTTTTCGGTTATGTACCGGCTAATTTTCACCCCTATCTCTTACCCCTATCTCCCATCCCTATCTCCCGTCCCCAACCCCATCTCCGTGTGGTAACGCTTTTTCGTTACGCTTTTTTGGTAACGCTTTTTCGGTTATGTGCCAGAGCTAAGACATGAAAACGTCAAAATATGATTAAAACTAACATATATCAAATTCACATTGTAATATTATCTGTATTATCTATGTTATAACGCGATTTGAAAATATGATTTTACTCATATACACAACAGTTGGCCGGGAATGTTTACAGATCGAACCATAACATGTTATTTTCAATATTGTACAATGGTGTTATATATTTTAGACATCTGTTTCTTAGTATGTTATTTTTTCAAAACTCCAACATATTACGATCTATATGTTTTTGTAAATCCGTGTTTCGAATGACGCACTTCTAGTTTGATTATGTATTCAAATGTTGATAAATATTTTAACTGTAAAATCGTATTTTTCAAATCACATTACAACATTTATAAAACCTGTGGTATTATTGTTTTATATCTAAAATATTACTGTATAATAAAACTAATAAAGATTTTATTAGAAAAATAACAATTCTCCAGTTATATAACGATACTAGGAATGCTTCCTCATATTCTTACTTCAGTGCTCAGGAGTTTTTATTGAAAATTGTTAAGGTTGTATAAAAATAAACTGGTTTATACAATTTTAAAGTAATTTTATATGCCTTGGAACGCATATTCTAGGAAGTGCTTCTTAGCCCCTCAATTTCTTTGAATAATACTTATTACTGCATCAACCCCCGACAAGCATGGCAGAAATGACATGCGCCCTCTGGCGAACGAACTGGCATAAGTTAGCTATAGCCCTCCCGGTCAGATACACCATACGAATATATATTTTATAATCGGAGTATTGTTTTTTCCTAATAAAATCTATATTAATTTTATTAACATATTCTAATAATGTTTTATGTATAAAAACAAATACTTAAGATTTTAGAATTATCATTATAACGCGATTTGAAAAGCATGATATTACACTTGTATGTATACAAAATAGTTGGTTGGTTTTGTTTACTGATCAAATCAGGTTATTGTAGTAGATTCGCAGCAGATGTTCTTTTAAAATGTATATTTTGACTTTTGTGCTTTACTACACTTAAAATACCAAAATAAAGAACTTGATCATTTTTATTAAAAATAATTTCTATAGACCTGTGACCTCTCCGTCCCCTCTATGCTTTGATTCCATATTCCCTCACCATACTGTACTAGATGAAATGTCTTTCAAATAAACGCGTTGATGCTAATTTATAAGCACTGCACCTCATTTTGCTGGTGTATACTGTGCTTGGTTTGGACTTTAATGGTTTGAAAATACTAACTACTGATTCGCATCGAAGCGTTTATTCGAAAGTGATTTTATCACTTTCAATTGTAATAATTGTTTTAAACCTGCGACCTCCTTATCATCACTATGCCCTATTTAATAGGGCTTAGTGATCAAAAGGGTCTATTATCATTGTGTTAAAAAATAAAAACATTAAACATGTAATAATGTTTTCGTTTTTTTATTAAAAATTTTAAATATTTATTCCGTAATTTTTTTTTTCGCTTATACTGTATTCTTGATAGGATATATGAAAACACGTGTTGTTTTTTCCATATTAGATTATCGGTTAGTTAAGGTGTAAGGTATACACGCTTTAAAGTAAATATTCGGTTGTTTTCTTTATGTATAGGCTATATACGATTTTACTCATACACACAACAGTTGGCCGGTAATGTTTACAGATCGAACCATATTATGATGTTTTCAATATCGTACAATGGTATTATATTTTTTTTTTATAGTAAATTTATAATAGATAAAGCATACCTTACAGCTTAATTAAGCGGTAATTTAATATGAAAAAAGCAAAATGCGTTTCATAATTCCCATCAAGAATAGAATAAAAACGAAAAAATAGATAATACGGAAAAAATATTTTTAATTTGGGCCCGGTTCTCCAACTAAAAGTTTATTCATCGAATTACTATTTCGCAAATAAATTTAGTTAAGGAATAAAATAAATAATGAAGCATTATAGAAAGACAAAATAAAGTAATTAAGTAGTAAAAACTCGAGGTTTAATTTTTCTTTTTACATTGTCCCTTAAATTTTAATGTTGGGTAACTGTTTTTTTTTACATTATAACTAGAATGCATGTACTTAATTTTATGGTTTCTAGAATAATTGATTAGTATATTTTTAGTAAATTAATTACGTAAAGGCTGTATACATGATGTGTGCGTGCAATGTAATTTGTTCATGATGTACTTTATATGTGCAGCAAGCACAATAAGCCGCATTGGGTCCGAATAAAGTGTTTGGTTATATCATTAAGGAAGTGTATTATATGATTCTAATTTTCTATTCTATTCTACTTATTTATTTTATTTATTCTGTATTAAAAAAAACTTTTGAACAAACGTTTCAATGCGAAATCGTAGATGATCAAATTCACTATAAGTAGTTAAGACTTATTATTGCATTAAGACAATTGCACAATTTTTTCACAATCTATTTGAATCGTTCGTTTTGTAAAATAATTCGCTAGAAAGGCATTTAAGCGCTCTAGCAGTAATTAATTATTTTTTCTTAAATATCTGATAACCGATTTGTATTAAATTATTTTAACGAATGAGACCTTGGTTTAGTTTCGAGTTAGGACTCTTTTTTTTTTTATTAATTTTTTTTAGGACCATCACATTTTTTTTGACAGCGATTCAAAGAAAAAACGTCATCTAAACATAACTACGCATATTATTCACTATTATAGGTTAAATAATAATAGAAGACAATTTTTTTTTGCATAATTAAAATAATGAAAACTTAATCTAGGTTCTTCCGTCGATTTGTTTTTTATATTATCTACACAATTTTCATAACTAATATTTTAATTAAGACATTATTTTACTTTTATAAACGCGTGTAATTAAAATAGAATTTACGTTTTCTCAAAAAATCCGACGAGCGAATCTAGATAAAGTTTTTTTCTTTTTAATGATATCGAAATATGTTCACTATGACTATTTCGCTTTGAAATCACTCTTTTCCATAAACACACATACGATTATTTTCAAATGGTATGGCATCCTCTTAAGCACAAAAAAATCGTATATTACCTTTAATTAATAAAATGCTCTTTTTTTATTTATAGTTGAATGATTTATTTATTTATTATTTATTCTAATAAAAGTGTACATATATTGCGTGAAGCGCTATGTTTAAAATAATTAAAATTATGATTTATATAATTTGTATTAAATGTATAATGACGTAGTCTGCCCGTTCGGCGATTGCGCGGCTGGTGTTGCTATTTCTCGTGTTTTTCTAAAAATTCAGTAACTAAAAAAATGTATATATAAGCTTAGGTTCCTTCTGTTGTACATTAAAATGTATAGTGTAAATTATAGTAAGCTAATAACTGTCGTTTTGTTGGTAAGGATAACCTGTATAATTTAAATTCAGTAAAAATAACTTTAATAGTGAGCATAATTAGCTCAAAAGTATAATTTAACTCTAGGTACGATAACATATTCTAACCTTTCAAATCTTTAGGAGTTGGTTTTTTTTTTTGGGGTTGCTGTAATATTAAAAAAAATTATATATATTATAGGTAATATATTTAGGTTCTTTTTATTGAACGTACAAAAATTGTACTGTGTACATTTGTAGTAAGTTATTAACTAACATTTTGTTAATAAAGATAATTTAGTCAAACCGTTGTAAATGCTGTAAACATTTATTTAGGTTTAAAAAATGTGTGTCTTACTAATAGTTCGTTCAAAAATATTATTCTTTCAAATTACTTAATACATGAATTGGAAAGATTTTTGGATGAATTTGTTTTAGTTAAGTAATGAAAATAACTCACGCGCTGGTAAAACTGTAAAACAAAAAGGCAGTGGTTAGTATTCAAATTATTAATTGTTATACTTTGGTGTTTAATATTTATAAAAAATTTCAAAAATTATTGTTACTTATGTACACTCGAGTGCTTTAACATTGCTACTAGCACCATAACAAATTACAAGTAATGCATTTTGGTAAGTATTATTGTTGGCGAATGAAAGAAACAAAAAAAAAAAAACCTAAACTTTTTAATATACTAAATTGAGATTATGACTCTGATAATTATAAATAACATATAATTACGTTTTCGAACAAAATTAAAAAAAAACAGTTTGTCGGTATGAAACAAATTGTCAAAAATGTTTAGTCATTAACACCACGTAACATTTGTTAATCAATGAAATTGGTGTTAAATATGCAGATAAAGGATATAATTATAATGACTAAAACGACTTTGTTCACCAGACTACTGTATACTCAAGAGCGAATCATTATAATTGTACATATTATAAATACTATAATTTATGGTTAAAAATTATGTAATTGATAATTCGTTCAAAAATATAAATATTCTACAAAATTACTCAAGTTGAACAAATTTGTATGTTTTTTTTAGTAAAACAAAAAATCTTACTTTTATCTACATAAGCCGCTTTTCCGTCTGAGAAACAAAAACATTTTGTTATATTTAGGTGGTTTATATTTATACAAAATTCTAGAACTATGAAATTCGAGTTATGTGTACACTTATACAATATCGGGAATAAAATGATGGTCTAGCTGTATGATCATTATCGATCAATTTTGGAGAGACCTTGTATAATCTAATGATGAGACATAATCTGTACATATTATAAATGCTGTAAACATTTTTTTAGGTTTTTAGGTACTCAGTGTACGCTTTGGAAAGATTTATTTGCATTATTTAGTAACAAAGAAAATAACTTACGTATTTTATTTGCCCCAGACTTAGATCCAGGTTTAGACCCAAATACCGCTGAAAAACAAAAGGGTTTTGTTATATTCAGGTGGTTAATATTTATACAAAATTTCAAAAATGGTTGTTATTAATCAAACTCGAATTATTTTTTTTTAATTTTCACTAGTATCTAATGACGATAACTAGTTATCTCACGAGTAACATTTTAAAGGCAGTAACATCACGCAACATATTTTGTTAAATAAACAAAAGTGATCTTAGATATGCAGCCAAAAAAAAATTATTATATTGACTATTTATCAGTTGATTTAGTTCAACATACCAGAATATTCTTTAAAATTACACAAGTGTATGCTTTGAAAAGATTAGTATGCTTTTTTTAGTAAATCAATGAAAATAACTTACTCAATTTTGGTGCTGGATTAGAAGCTGTAAAACAAAAGGGAAGTGGTAATTAATGAAATTATAAATTATTATATTTTGGTGGTAAATATTTATAATAAATTTTAAAAATAATTGTTATTTAAAAAATTTGTAATTGATAATTCGTTTTGGAAAGATTTCTGTGTTTACTAAAAAAACCTAACTTACTTCTTTCAGGCGGGGTCGCCTCTGAAAAACATAAGGATTTTGTTATATTTAGGTGATTAATATTTATACAAAATTCTAGAACAATGAAATTTTAGTTATGTGTACACTTGTACAATATCGGAAACACAATTATGGTTCTTGCTGTATGATCATTATCGATCATCTATGGTGAGACCTTGTATAATCTTATGATGAGTCATAATCTGTACATATTATAAATGCTGAAATAAAACATTTTTTTAGGTTTAAAAAATGAGTATCTTATAAATAGTTCGTTCAAAAATAATATACTTCCAAATTACTACAGTGTACGCTTTGGAAAGATTTATATGCATTTTTTAGTAAACAAAGAAAATAACATACGTGTAGAATAGTCCTCAGACCCAGATCCAGACCCAGATACCGCTGAAAAACAAAATAATTATGTTATATTTAGGTGGTTAATGCTTATACGAAATTCCAAAAATTATATTTATTCAAATACCTGAGAATAATGTTAGAATTGCCACAAGCAACATAACAGTGCACAAGAAATGCATTTTTGACAATATCTATAAAGATGACGGTCGTTTGCCTTTGGAAGTAACTGGAATACTAGTGGTGACCTACTATATTTTTTTTCTTATATAAGCTGCGTAGTATTTGGTTAATAGTAAAAACTACATGTTTTATAAGTTGTTCTTTGTTTGTACAAATTGCACAGAACATATTTATCAACATTTTAATACAAAATCGTACGAGAAGTGGGTCATTCGAAACACGAATTTACAAAAACATATAGTTGGGGCAATATGTAGGAGTTTTGAAAAAATAACATACTAAGAAACAGATGTCTAAAAAGTATCATGATACAAAAACAATACTGAAAAATAGAGAAACATAATATTCTATAATTTGTTCAACAATTCTTAGTAAGCCGTACAGTTTTAGTTTAATTTTTAAACGGAGTAAGGGTATAGCTTCTTTCAATTATGACTTTTAAAGGACAAACTACAAAAGCCTAATATATTATGTGAGATGACTCAAATCTTGATCCCTTTAAAATGATATGCAATATAATAGATTTTATTATTTGTAAACATTACCGAACAACTGTTGTGTATTTGAGTAAAATCGTGTTTTTCAAATAGCATTGTAACATTTCTAAATCCTATAGTATTATTGTTTTTATACTTAAAATATTATTATATAATAAAGTTAATACACTAATGCTATATATACTAATTAATATAAAATGCTTCCGTATATTCGTATATTGTATAAATCAGTGTAGAGAGTAAAAAACTCAATTGTCTCCATATATGAAAGAAAACTATCATGAGCATTTTTAATACTATATTTATTGCAATGCACCTTTATGAGTATAATCAAATACATACTATATTTCTACATTAATAATCATGTTTTTCAGATCGCATCATAACATTTCTAAAACCTATGGTATTATTGTTTTTATACCTAAAATCTTGATATGTAAAAAAATTAATATATATGATACTAGGAAAAAACAATAATGCAATTATATAACGTTAATAGGAACGCTTCCGTATAATATTACAGCTTACTTCAGTTCTTGGAATTTTTTAACGAAAATAATTAACGTTTTTAGCTTCGATGCGATGCAGGGGAGGTATTAATTTTTTTTAAATAATCCGGTTTTATAAAATTTCGAGTCAAGCAATAATACATAAAATAAAACAACTGAATATTTTACTTTAAAACGTGTATACCTTACACTTTAACTACGCAATAATCTAATATGAAAAAACAAAATGCGTTTTCATAATTTCCATCAAGAATATAATATAAACGAAAAAAAAATTATACGGAAAAAATATTAAAAATAATTAAATGAAAATACAGGTTGATCCACTTATCGTGAACCACTCAATATGTCATAGGGTTTAGTAAGAAATTAATAGTTTTTTTTCATATTTTTTTTATACAATGCAATCTCAATTTTTCACATTTATTTTGTTTTTACCCCTCCCAACTTTTTTGATAGCAACTTTTAAAATTTCAATTGAAACGTAAATATTTTTATTAACTTTTTAAATTGAGAAAAATGTATTAAAAATTTTGACTGGTCGACAACCAGTTTCGGATAACTATTTTACTTATAAGAGTTTTTAAGTTAAGATAGGAGGGGAAACGCGGTTGGGAAATGCGCACAGATAAAAATAATACTACACTCCGCCTTTCCTCCTGCCCAAAACTTGAAACTTCAATAACTTTAAAAATAGTTATCCGAAACTGAAGTATTGTTTTTTCTTTATAAAATATATATTCATTTTTTTACATAATAATATTTTAGGTAAAACAATAATAATACCATAGGTTTTAGAAATGTGATGATGCGATTTGAAACTTAGTTATTGAAGTTTCAAGTTTTGGACAGGAGGAAAGGCGGAGTGTAGTATTATTTTTAGCTGTGCGCATTTCCCAACCACAATTCCCCTCCCATCCTAACTTTAACACTCATCACTTTAAAAATAGTCATCCAAAACTGGTTATCGACCAGTAAAAATGTTTAGTACATTGTTCTCAATTAAAAAAATTAATAAAATATACACATTTCAGTTTCAAAAATTGCAATCAAAAAAACTAATCTGGAAGGAGGGTAAAAACAAAAAAAATTGTTAAAAATTGAGATCACATTATATAAAAACAATACGAAAAAAAACATTTTAATTTCTTATTAAACCCTATGAGATATTGAATGGATCCCGATAAGTGGATCACCCTGTATATGTTAAATGTTAAGAGAGGACATATTTTCCATTTTAAGATATTGATCATTTTTTTGTATACTTTTTAACAAACGTTCGTTTTATAAAATCATTTTTCGTTGATTTCGCATTATAAGTTTTTAAATACGAATAAATTGATTTTACATAGTATCCAGTCAAGACAATTTTTGGAATAAAAGCCAGTACAGTGGGGTGGGGTCAGGGCAAAGCGGGGATGGAGTTTGGTGGTGACAAGGAGGTCACAGGTTTAGAAGAATTATTACAACTGAAAGTGATAAAATAACTCTCGAATAAACTTTTTGATGTGAATCAATAGTAAGTATTTTCAAACCAGTAAAGTCCAAACCAAGCATAGTATAAACCAGCAAAGTAAGAAAGAATAAAAGTGAGGGGCAGTGTTTACAAATTAGCATCTACGAGTTTATTTGAATGGGATGTCGTCCAAAAGAATACAACAGTAGGACGGGGGCATAATGGTATCAAAGAATAGAGGAGACGGAGTGGTCACAGGTCTTTAGAAATTATTATTAATAAAAACGGGTAAAAATATTTTCTTATTTTTGTTTTTTTAAGTGTAGTGTAAAGCACTAAAGTCTGAAAATATATATCAAAAGAACAACTGCTGTTGTTTTTTGTTTTTCCCTATTCCTCTGAAAACATTTATCAACATTTTATTACACAATCTAACTAGAAGTGCGTCATTCGAAACACAAATTTACAAAAACATATAGTTGGTAATATGTAGGAGTATTAAAAAAATATTATACTAAGAAACAGATGTCTTAAATGAATCATGGTACAAAAATAATACTGAAAAATTAAGAACTATATTATTCTATTATTTGTTAAATATTTTTTGGTAAGCCGAAAATTATAGTTGAAAAATATATTTTTTTTTAAATGTTTAAACTGAGTAAGGGGTTAGCTCAATTAATACTATTAAATATTTTATATATTATATGAGATGACTCAAATCGTAATTCCTTTAAAATAATTTGCAATATAATATATTTTATCATTTGCACATATTTTTCAGTTAAAATAATATAACGCCTTTGTACGATATTGAAAACAATATGCTATGGTTCGATCTGTTAAACATACCGACCAACTATTGTGTATATGAGTAAAATCGTATTTTTCAAATCACATTATAACATTTCTAAAACCTATGGTATAATTGTTTTATACCTAAAATATTATTATATAATACAATTAATACACGAATGCTATACTTACTAATTAATGTAAAATGCTTCCGTATATTCTTACTTCAGTTCTTAGGAGTTTTTAGTTAAAATGATTAAGGTTTTTTAAAAATTAACCGGTTTTGTACAATTAAAAAAAAACAATTTTAATATTAAATAATATGCCATTGCACGCATATTCTGGAAAGTGCTCAGCCGCTCAATTTCGTTGAATAATCATTATTATTATGTGTTATTGAACGTTAAATAAATTTTACTTTCTAACATTCCTGCGATTTGTCGTCAATATCAGCTGTTCCATATTAATTGTCATTATCATTACCATCAGCAATGATTAGTTATTATTTCCACATCAGGGTAATATATTCTAATGTTTATGGAATATGAATGTAAAATTTAAAATCTTCAGTAGCCGGGGGCATAATATTATGTCAAATATCAAAAATTTGATTACAACATTTTCACTATTACTAATAGGAACAAGTTTTTGTTTTTGAAATCATTAAGTTTATTAGTTTTCATCGTAAATTGTAGGGCAATATAAAATTTAGTCGCAATTAGGGATTTTATAAACACAATAAATTGACAATACTTCAATGTATCAACAAAACGGCACATGATTTTTCGGGATTCTGAATACACAATGCAAGTCACGGTGCACGCACTTTTTTGGCATGATAATATTTTAATATCGTAATCAAAATTTGAAGCGGTTGAGTTAGAAAAAAATTTCATCAAGTCTTGTCTGCTGATAAGATATGTGAACAATTTACTAAACGTTTGTAAGATGTCACGGTTTCCGACCGCAGGTACAGAACCGCATATAAACTTAGGTTCCTTCTGTTGTACATTAAAATGTATTGTGTAAATCATAGTAAGCTAATAACTGTCGTTTTGTTGGTAAGGATAACCTGTATAATTTAAAATCAGTAAAAATAACTTAGAGTTAAATAGTAAGCATAATTAGCTCAAAAGTATAATTTAACTCTAGGTATGATAACATATTCTAACCTTTCACTTTTTCTCGTTCTGTGTGTACATTTCGTGGTTTTGCTGTAATATTGAACATTTTTAAATATATATATATATATTTAGGTTCCTTTTATTGTACGTACAAAAATTGTACTATGTACATTTGTAGTAAGTTATTAACTAACGTTTTATTAATAAAGATAAGCTGTATATTTTGTATCCAGTAGAAATAATCAAAGTTAAGTATTGAAGATAATTTAGTCAAACCGTTGTAAATGCTGTAAACATTTATTTAGGTTTCAAAATGTACGTCCTACTAATAGTTTGTTCAAAAATATTATTCTTTCAAATTACTTAGTGTATGATTAGGAAAGATTTTTGGATGAATTTGTTTTAGTAAAATAATGAAAACAACTCACGCGCTGGTAAATCTGTAAAACAAAAAGGCAGTGGTTAGTATTCAAATTGATAATAGTTATATTTTGGTGTTTTTTGGTGTAACTTTTTATTATACTAAGTTGAGATTACTGATTAGGGCTATGATAATTATAAATAACATATAATTACGTTTTGTGTTTTATCGAACAAGATTTAAAAAAAACGGTTTGTCGGTATGAAACAAACTGTCAAAATTGTTTAGTCATTAACCCCACGTAACATTTGGTATTAAATGAAAGAGATCTTAAATATTCAGATAAAGTATATAACTATAATGACTAAATTGACTTAGTTAATACTAAAAACCACATGTTTTGTAAGTTGTTTTTTGTTTGTACAAATTGCTCAGAAAATATTCAGCAACATTTGAATACACAATCGTACTAGAAGTGGGTCATTTGAAACACGGATTTACAAAAACGTATAGTTGGTAACATGTTGGAGTTTTGAAAAAATAACATACTAAGAAGCAGATGTCTAAAATGAATCATGGTACGAAAATAATACTGAAAAATAAATAATCATAATATTCTATTATTTGTTCAATAATTCTTAGTAATTCTTGGTAGTTGAAAATATTTTTTTTAATTTTTAACCGCAGTAAGGGTTTAGCTTCTATCAATTAAGACTTGTAAAGGACAAACTACAGAGGTTTAACATATTTTGTGAGATGACTCAAATCTTGAATCTTTTAAAATTATATGCAATATAATAGATTTTATCATTTGCACATATTTTTAAGTTAAAAAAAAAACAACATCTGCTCTGACGCTATAACAATAACATGGTTCGATCTGTAAACATTACCGACCAACTGTTGTGCATATGAGTAAAATCATGTTTTTCAAATCGCGTTATAAAATATTATTATGTTATGATAAAATTAATATAGTTTTTTTTAGGAAAATAGAATACTCCAATTATATAACGATATTGACGACAAATCGCAGGAATGTTAATAAGTAAAATTTATTTAACATTCAATAACACATAATAATAATGATTATTCAACGAAATTGAGGGGCTGAGCACTTTCCAGATTATGCGTGCAATGGCATATTATTTAATATTAAAATTGTTTTTTTTTTAATTGTACAAAACCGGTTAATTTTTAAAAAACCTTAATCATTTTAACTAAAAACTCCTAAGAACTGAAGTAAGAATATACGGAAGCATATTATATTAATATAGCATTCGTGTATTAATTTTATTTTATAATAATATTTTAGGTATAAAACAATTATACCATATGTTTTAGAAATGTTATAACGCGATTTGAAAAGCATGATTTTACACTTGTATGTATACAAAATAGTTGGTCGGTTTTGCTTACTGATCAAACCAGGTTATTGTAGTAGAGTCACAGCAGATGTTGTTTTAAAATTAATATTTGACTTTTATGCTTTACTACACTTAAAATACTAAAATAAAAAATTTGACCATTTTTATTAAAAATAATTTCTATAGACCTTGTGACCTTTCCGTCCCCTCTATGCTTTGATTCCATTATGCCACCACCATACTGTACTAGTCCTTTCGGATGAAATGCCTTTCAAATAAACGATTTGATGCTAATTTTTAAACACTGCACCTCATTTTGCTGGTGTATACTGTGCTTGGTTTGGACTTTACTGGTTTGAAAATACTAACTATTGATTCGCATCAAAGCGTTTATTCGAAAGTGATTTCATCACTTTCAGATGTAATAATTCTTTTAAACCTGTGACCTCCCTGTGACCACCATGCTCCATCCCCACTTTGCCAGTGGGGAAGTGCTCGCAATTTGAATTGCAACATTCCACCGGAACGACAAACAAGATTGTAAATTCATAAAAACGTTATAATAAAAATCAAAATGTGTTTCATGATTCCCATCAAGAATAGAATATAAACGAAAAAATAGATAATACGGAACAAATATTTTTAATTTAGGCCCGGTTTTTCCACTAAAAGTTTATTTATCGAATTACTATTTCGCATAAAAATTTAGTTTAATTCCGAATAAAATAAACATTGAAGCATTATAGAAAGACAAAATAAAGTAATTCAGTAGTAAAAACTTGAGGTTTAATTTTTTTTTTTACATTATCCCTTAAATTTTAATGTTGGGTAACTGTTTTTTTTTCATTATAACTAGAATGCATGTACCTAATTTTATGGTTTCTAGAATAATTAATTAGTATATGTTTAGTAAATTAATTACGTAAAGGCTGTATACATGATGTGAGCGTGCAATGTAATTTGTTCATGATGTACTTTATATGTGCAGCAAGCACAATAAGCCGCGTTGGGTCCGAATACATTTTTTGGTTATATCATTAAGTGTATTATAAAATTCCAATTTTCTATTCTATTCTACTTATTCATTTTATTTATTATGTATTAAAAAAAACTTTCGAACAAACGTTTCAATGCGAATTATTTTCAAATGGTATGACGTCCTCTTAAGCTCAAAAAATCGTATATTACCTTTAATTAATAAAATACTCCTTTTTTATTTATTTATAGTTGAACGGTTTATTAATTATTTGCATGATCACAGTAAGTTTTTTATTTTATTTTATTCTAAGAAATGTGTACATATATTGCGTGAAGCGCTATGTTTATAAGAATTAAAATGATGATTTATATAACTTTAATGAATAATGAAATAGTATGCCCGTTCAGTTAGGTCGTAGGTTCCTCGTATCCATTTAAAAATTCTGTAATTAAAAAAAATATATATATATATTTAGGTTCCTTCTGTTGTACATTATAGTGTATAGTGTAAATTATAGTAAGCTAATAACTGTCGTTTTGTTGGTATGGATAAACTGTATAATTTATAATCAGTAAAAATAACTTATAGTTAAATAGTGAACATAATTTGTTCAAAAGTATAATTTAACTCTGAGTATGATAACAAATTCTAACCTTCCACTTGTTCCGGAGTTAGATTACCCGGTGTATTTATTGGAATTGCTGTAATATTAAAAAAATGTATATATATATATAAATATTTAGGTTCCTTTTATTATACGTACAAAAGTTGTACTGTGTACATTTGTAGTAAGTTATTAACTAACGTTTTGTTAATAAAGATAAACTTTGTAATTTGTATTCAGTAGAAATAATCAAAGTTAAGTAATGGAGATAATTTAGTTAAACGGCTGTAAATGCTGTAAATATTTATTTAGGTTTCAAAATGTATGTCCTACTAATAGTTCGTTCAAAAATATTATTCTTTTAAATTACTCAGTGTATGATTAGGAAAGATTAATGGATGAATTTGTTTTAGTAAAATAATGAAAACAACTCACGCGCTGGTAAACCTGTAAAACAAAAGGGCAGTGGTTAGTATTGAAATTATAAATTGTTATATTTTGGTGTTTAATATTTATAAAAATGTCAAAAATTATTGTAACTTATGTACACTCTAACATTGCTTATGTACGTTTTAACATTGCTACTAGCACCATAACAAATTACAAGTAATGCATTTTGGTAAATATTATTGTTGGCGAATGAAAGAAACTAAAATAAACAAACCTTAACTTTTTAATATACTATGTTGAAATAATGACTCTGATAATTATAAATAGCATATAATTACGTTTTGTGTTTTATCGAACAAAATTTAAAAAAAAAGGTATGACGGTATGAAACAAATTGTCAACATTTTTAAGTCATAAACACCAGGTAACATTTCTTAATCAATGAAAGTGGTCTTAAATATGCAGATAAAGGATATAATTATAATGACTAAAACGACTTTGTTCACCAGACTACTGTATACTCAAGGGCGAATCATTATAATTGTACATATTATAAATACTATAATTTATAGTTAAAAAATATGTAATTGATAATTTGTTCGAAAATATAAATATTCTACAAAATTACTCAAGTTGAACAAATTTGTATGATTTTTTTAGTAAAACAAAAAAACTTACGTCTTGTATCTACATAAGCCTCATTTCCGTCTGAAAAACAAAAGCATTTGGTTATATTTAGGTGGTTAATATTTATACAAAATTCTAGAACTATAAAGTTCGAAACAAAATTATGGTTCTAGCTGTATGATCATTATCGATCAATTATGGTGAGACTTTGTAAACTCTAATGGTGAGGTATATCTGTACATATTATAAATGCTATACACTATTTTTTTAGGTTTTTAGGTATTTAGTGTACGCTTTGGAAGGATTTATATGCATTTTTTAGTAAACAAAGAAAATAACTTACTTTTATCTTGCCCAGACCCAGACGCAGACCCATTTCCCGCTGAAAAACAAAAGGATTTTGTTATGTTTAGGTGGTTAATATTTATATAAACTCCAAAAATGATTGTTATTAATTAAACTCGAATTATTTTTTTATTTTATATTCACTAGTATCTAATGTCGCTAACTAGTTATCTCACGGTTAACATTTTGAAGGCAGTAACATCACGCAACATTTCTTAAATAAACAAAAGTGATCTTAGATATGCAGCTAAAGGAAATTATTATAATGACTATTTATCAGTTGATTTAGTTCACCATACCAGAATATTCTTTAAAACTACACAAGCGTTTGCTTTGAAAAGATTAGTATGCTTTTTTTTAGTAAACCAAGGAAAATAACTTACTCGTTGATGGTGCTGGTATAGGTGGTGGATTAGAAGCTGTAAAACAAAAGGGTAGTGGTAATTAATGAAATTATAAATTGTTATATTTTGGTGGTAAATATTTATAAAAAATTTCAAAAAAAATTGTTATTTAAAAATGTTGTAATTGATAATTCGTTTCGGAAAGACTTCTATGATTCTTTTAGTGAAACATAGAAAATAACTTACAGCTTCCAGTCACCTGGGTAGCCTCCACTGAAAAAAAAGAATTTTGTTGTATATAGGTGGTTAATATTTATACAAAATTTTAAGAACTACAAAAATCGAGTTATGTGTACACTTGTAGATTATCGGAAACAAAATTTTAGTTCTAGCTGTATGATCATTACCGATCAATTATGGTGGGACATTGTAAACTTTAATGATGAGGCATAATCTGTACATAATATAAATGCTGTAAACATTTTTTTAGGTCTTGGGTACTCAAGCGTATGCTTTGAAAAGATTTGTATGCTTTTTTTTAGTAAATCAAGGAAAATAACTTACTCGTTGATGGTGCTGGTATAGGTGGTGGATTAGAAGCTGTAAAACAAAGGGTAGTGGTAATTAATGAAATTATAAATTGTAGTTGTTAAATTGTTATATTTTGGTAGTAAATATGTATAAAAAATTTCAAAAATAATTGATATTTAAAAATGTTGTAATTGATAATTCGTTTCGGAAAGACTTCTATGATTTTTTTAGTGAAACATAGAAAATAACTTACAGCTTCCAGGCACCTGGGTGGCCTCCACTGAAAAAAAAGAATTTTGTTGTATATAGGTGGTTAATATTTATACAAAATTTTAAGAACTACAAAAATCGAGTTATGTGTACACTTGTAGATTATCGGAAACAAAATTTTAGTTCTAGCTGTATGATCATTACCGATCAATTATGGTGGGACATTGTAAACTTTAATGATGAGGCATAATCTGTACATAATATAAATGCTGTAAACATTTTTTTAGGTCTTGGGTACTCAAGCGTATGCTTTGAAAAGATTTGTATGCTTTTTTTTAGTAAATCAAGGAAAATAACTTACTCGTTGATGGTGCTGGTATAGGTGGTGGATTAGAAGCTGTAAAACAAAAGGGTAGTGGTAATTAATGAAATTATAAATTGAAATTGTTAAATTGTTATATTTTGGTAGTAAATATGTATAAACAATTTCAAAAATAATTGATATTTAAAAATGTTGTAATTGATAATTCGTTTCGGAAAGACTTCTATGATTTTTTTAGTGAAACATAGAAAATAACTTACAGCTTCCAGGCACCTGGGTGGCCTCCACTGAAAAAAAAAAGAATTTTGTTGTATATAGGTGGTTAATATTTATACAAAATTTTAAGAACTACGAAAATCGAGTTATGTGTACACTTGTAGATTATCGGAAACAAAATTTTAGTTCTAGCTGTATGATCATTACCGATCAATTATGGTGGGACATTGTAAACTTTAATGATGAGGCATAATCTGTACATAATATAAATGCTGTAAACATTTTTTTAGGTCTTGGGTACTCAAGCGTATGCTTTGAAAAGATTTGTATGCTTTTTTTAGTAAAACAATAGAAAAAACTTACTCGGTGGTGGTGGTGGAACAGAAGCTGTAAAACAAAAGGGTAGTAGCAATTAATGAAATTATAAATTGTTATGTTTTGGTGGTTAATATTTATAAACAATTTAAAAAAAAATCATTCTTTATATACACCCGAGTGCTTTAACATAATACAAAGAAACTAAAATAAACACGGCTTAAGTTTTTAATACACTAAGTTGAGATTATGACTCTGACCTTTATAATTAATGTATAATTGCGTTTTGTAAATATTTTAAGGCACAATTATATTTTCGTACCCTTCACATAATCATCGAACAATTAAAAAAAATGGTTTGTCGGTATTAAACAAATCGTCAAAATTGTTTAGTCATTAACCCCACGTAACATTTGGTAATAAATAAAAGAGATCTTAAATACTCAGGTAATGTACATAACTCTAATTTCTAAATCGACTTTGTTCACCACACTACTGTATACTCAATGACGAAGCATTATTATTCTCCATATTATAAATACTATATTATCGGCTATTTATTGTTGAAAAATGTGTAATTGATAATTTCTATGAACTTTTTACTAAAACAAAGAACATAACTTACGTCTTTCAGGCGGAGAAGTCACTGAAAAACAAAAGGATTTTGTTATATTTAGGTGGTTAATAATCATACAAAATTGTAGAACAATGAAATTCTAGTTATGTGTACACTTGAAAAATATTGGAAGCAAAATTATGGTTCTAGTTGTATCTATACATATTATAAATGCTAAAATAAAACATATTTTTAGGTTTAAAAAATGAGTCTCTTATTAATAATTCGTTCAAAAATAATATACTTCCATATTACGCCACAGTGTACGCTTTGGAAAGATTTATATGCATTTTTTAGTAAACAAAGAAAACAACTTACGTCTCACAGATCCAGATGCAGATCCAGACCCAGATCCATTCCCAGTCCCATTCCCAGACCCATTCCCAGACCCATTCCCAGACCCATTCCTAGACCCATTCCTAGACCCAGATCCCGCTGAAAAATAAAAGGATTTTGTTATATTTAGGTGGTTAATATTTATACGAAATTTTAAAAATTATATTTATTTAAATACCTGAAAACTTTGTTAGAATTTCTACGAGCAACATAACAACGTACAAGAAACGCATTTTTGACAATATATATAAAGATGACTGTCGTTTGCCTTTGGAAGTAACTAGAATACTAGTAGGTACCTACTATATTTTTCTTTTTATATTAGCTGCGTAGTGTTTGGTTAATACTAAAAGCTACATGTTTTATAAGTTGTTTTTTGTTTGTACAAATTGCTCAGAAAATATTCATCAACTTTTTAATGCACAATTGTACTAGAAGTGGGTCATTCGGAACACAGATTTACAAAAATATATAGTTGGTAATATGTTGGAATTTTGAAAAAATAACATACTAAGAAACAGATGTCTAAAAAGTATCATGATACAAAAACAATAATGAAAAACAATGAAACATTGTACGATATTGAAAACAACATGTTATGGTTCGATCTGTAAACATTACCGACCAACTGTTGTGTTTATGAGTAAAATCATGTTTTTCAAATCGCATCATAACATTTCTAAAACCTATGGTACTATTGTTTTTATACCTAAAATATGATTATGTAAAAAAATTAATATATATTTTACTAGGATAAAACAATAATGCAATTATATAACGTTACTAAAATGTTTTGTATATTATTCTCAATTTAAAAAGGCAATAAAATATATACGTTACCATTTAAGATTCACAAGTTGCTATCAAAAATATTAGGAGGGGGATAAAAACATAATGACTGATCGATAACCAGTTTCGGATAACTATTTTTGAAGTTGTTGAAGTTTCAAAATTAGGGCAGGAGGAAAGGTGGAGTGTAGTATTATTTTTATCTGCACGCATTTCCCACCCGCACTTCCTCTCCCATCCTATCTTTTTTTAAGTATAGTTGAAAGATGTATTAATTATTTGAATAGACACAGTAAGTTTTTTTATTTTATTTTATTCCAAGAAATGTGTACATATAATGCGTGATGCGCTATGGTTATAAGAATTAAAATGATACATAATATAATTCTTTTTTAATGAATAATGAAACAGTCTGCCCGTTCGGCGATTGCACGGCTATTACGTTGCTTTTACTCGTGTTGTCTTAAAAA
>NW_026096452.1:0-242 GCF_023614345.1 Adelges cooleyi
TTCTGTAGTTAAAAAAAAAATATATATATATATATATACATAGGTTCTTTCTGCTGTCATTATAGTGTATAGTGTAAATTTATAGTAAGCTATTAACTCTCGTTTTGTTGGTAAGGATTAACTGATAATTTATAATCAGTAAAAATAACTTTAAGTTAAATAGTGAACATAATTTGGTCAAAAGTATAATTTAACTCTAAATCTAATAACATATTATAACCTTGCACTTCTTCCGGAGTTGG
>NW_026096453.1:0-5923 GCF_023614345.1 Adelges cooleyi
TTTTTTTTCTGGGGTTGCTGTAATAATAAAAAAATGTACATAAATATATATATATATATTTAGGTTATTTTTATTGTACGTACAAAAAAATGTACTGTGTACATTTGTAGTAAGTTATTAACTAACGTTTTGTTAATAAAGATAAAATGTATATTTTGTATCCAGTAGAAATAATCAAAGTTAAGTAGTGAAGATAATTTAGTCAAACCGTTGTAAATGCTGTAAACATTTATTTAGGTTTAAAAAATGTGTGTCTTAGTAATAGATCGTTCAAAAAAATTATTCTTTAAAATTACACAGTGTATGATTTGGAAAGATTAATGGATGAATTTGTTTTAGTTAAGTAATGAAAATAACTCACGCGCTGGTAAAACTGTAAAACAGAAGGGCAGTGGTTAGTATTCAAATTTGTTATATTTCGGTGTTTAATATTTATAAAAAAATTCAACAATTATTGTTACTTATGTACACTCGAGTGCTTTAACATTACTAGTTCTATTACAAATTACAAGTAATGCATTTTAGTAAATATTATTGTTGGGGAACGGAAGAAACTAAAATAAATAAACCTTAACTTTTTAATATACTAAGTTGAGATTATGACTCTGATAATTAAATAACATATAATGACATTTTGTGTTTTATCGAACAAAATTTAAAAAAAAAGCAGTTTGTCGGTATGAAACAAATTGTCAAAATTGTTTAGTCATTAACCCCACGTAACATTTGGTATTAAATGAAAGAGATCTTAAATATTCAGATAAAGTATATAACTATAATGACTAAATCGACTTTGTTCACTACACTTCTGTATACTCAATGACGAAGCATTAATATTATTCATATTATAAATACTATATTATCGGATATTTATAGTTAAAAAATGTGTAATTGATATTTGGTTTTGGAAAGATTTCTATGATTTTTTTAGTAAAACAAAGAAAATAACTTACTTCTTTTATCTTCCCAAGACTTAGATCCAGACCCAGACCCAGATCCCGCTACAAATTGAATTTAATAGAAATATTATAAACATATATTTAAATTAAAAAAAAGTGTCATTGATAATTAATTCAAAATAATATTCTATAAAATTACTCTAGTGTATGCTTTGAAAAGATTTGTATGATTTTTTTAGTAAAACAAAGAAAATAACTGACGTCTTGTATCTGCCCAAAACCCAGTTCCCGTTTAAAAACAAAAGAATTTTGTTATATTTAGATGGTTAATATTTATACAAAATTCCAGAAAAGGTTGTTATCAATTAAACTCGAATTATAATTTTTCTCACGGTTAATATTTTTAAGGCAGTATCATCACGCAACATTTGTTAAATATACCAAAGTGATCTTGGATATGCAGCTAAAGGAAATTATTATAATGACTATTTATCAATTGATTTTGTTCACCAGAAAAGAATATTCTTTCAAATTAATCAAGCGTATGCTTTGAAAAGATTTGTATGTTTTTTTTAGTAAAACAATGAAAATAACTTACTCCGTGGTCGTCGTCGAAGATTTCCTGTAAAACAAAAGGGTAGTATGGTGATTAAAGAAATTATAAATTGTTATATTTTGGTGGTTCATATTTATAAAGAATTTCAAAAATAATTGTTCTTTATATACACCCGAGTGCTTTAACATAACACAAAGAAACTAAAATAGACACGCCTTAAGTTTTTAATATTCTAAGTTGAAATTATGAATAAATATAAATAATGTATAATTGGGTTTTGTAAATATTTTAAACACAGTTATATTTTCGTACCTATCACATAATCATCGAACAATTAAAAAAAAACAGTGTGTAGGTATGCAACAAATTGTTTAAATTTGTATAGTTATTAACTCCACGTAACATTTGTTAATCTATGAGAGAGATCTTAAATATTCAGATAAAGTATATAACTATAATGATTAAATCGACTTTGATCACCACACTCTTGTATACTCAATGACGAAGCATTAATAATATTCATATTATAAATACTATATTATCGGTTATTTATAGTTAAAAAATGTGTAATTAATAATTGGTATTGGAAAGATTTCTATGATTTTTTTAGTAAAACAAAGAAGATAACTTACTTCTTTTAGGCACCTGGGGGGTCCCCGCTGAAAAACAAAAAAATGTTGTTATATTTAGGGGGTTAATATTTATACAAAATTCTAGTTATATGTACACTTGTACAATATCGGATACAAAATTATGGTTCTAGCTGTATGATCATTATCGACAATTTATGGTGAGACCTTGTAAACTCTAATGATAAGTTATAGTCTTTACATATTATAATAGCTGTTAACATTTTTTTTTAGGTTTTTAGGTACTCAGTGTACGCTTTGGAAAGATTTATATGCATTATTTGGTAAAAACAGAAAAAACTTACGTCTTTTAGGCACCTGGGGGGTCGGCACTGAAAAACAAAAGGATTTTGTTATATTTAGGCGGTTAATATTTATACAAAATTCTAGAACAATGAAATTCTAGTTATGCGTACACTTGTACAATATCGGAAAAAAATATGGTTCTAGCTGTATGATCATTATCGACAAATTATGGTGAGACCTTGTAAACTTTAATGATGAGGCATAATCTATACATAATATAAATGCTTTAAACATTTTTTTAGGTTTTAGGTACTCAAGCGTATGCTTTGAAATGATTTGTATGCTTTTTTTAGTAAAACAATAGAAAAAACTTACGCAGTGGTAGTGCTGGAACAGAAGCTGTAAAACAAAAGGGTAGTGGTAATTAATGAAATTATAAATTGATATTTTTGGTAGTTAATATGTATAAAAAATTCAAAAATAATTGTTATTTAAAAATGTTGTAATTGATAATTCGTTTTGGAAAGATTTCTATGATTTTTTTTTAGTGAAACATTGAAAATAACTTACAGCTTTCAGGCACCTGGGTGGTCTTCACTGAAAAAAAAAAGGATTTTGTTGTATATAATAAATTGTTGTATGGTTAATATTTATACAAAATTTTAAGAACTACGAAAATCGAGTTATGTGTACACTTGTAGGTCATCGGAAACAAAATTTTGGTTCTAGCTCTATGATCATTACCGATCAATTATGGTGAGACATTGTAAACATTAATGATGAGGCATAATCTATACATAATATAAATGCTTTAAACATTTTTTTAGGTTTTAGGTACTCAAGCGTATGCTTTGAAATGATTTGTATGCTTTTTTTAGTAAAACAATAGAAAAAACTTACGCAGTGGTAGTGCTGGAACAGAAGCTGTAAAACAAAAGGGTAGTGGTAATTAATGAAATTATAAATTGTTATTTTTGGTAGTTAATATGTATAAAAAATTCAAAAATAATTGTTATTTAAAAATGTTGTAATTGATAATTCGTTTTGGAAAGATTTCAATGATTTTTTAATGATTAACTGAAACAAAGAAAATAACTTACGTCTTACAGGCGGGGTCGCCTCTGAAAAACAAGGATTTTGTTATATTTAGGTGATTAATATTTATACAAAATTCTAGAACAATGAAATTCTAGTTATGTGTACACTTGTACAATATCGGAAACAAAATTATGGTTCTAGCTGTATGTTCATTATCGATCAATTATGGTGAGACCTTGTATAATCTAATGATGAGACGTAATCTGTACATATTATAAATGCTGAAATAAAACATTTTTTTAGGTTTAAAAAATTAGTATCTTACTAATAGTTCGTTCATAAATAATATACTTCCAAATTATTCAGTGTACGCTTTGGAAAAATTTATATGCATATTTTAGTAAAAAAAGAAAAATAACTTACGTGTATTATAGTCCTCAGACCCAGATCTAGACTCAGATACCGCTGAAAATAAATACAATAGAAATATTATAAACGTATATTATTTAAAAAATGTGTAATTGATAATTCGTTCAAAAAAAAAAATGTACTTTCAAATTACTCAGTGTACGCATTGGAAAGATTAGTAAACTTTTTTTTAGTAATTAACAGAATAACTTACGATTTGTATTTCCCCCAGACCCAGATCCCGCTGAAAAACAAAAGGATTTTGTTATATTTAAGTGTTTAATATTTATACGAAATTCCAATAATTATATTTATTTAAATACCTGAGAAATTTGTTAGAATTGCTACGAGCAACATTACAATGTACAAGCAACGCATTTTTGACAATATATATAAAGATGACTGTCGTTTGCCTTTGGAAGTAACTAGAATACTAGTAAGTGTCTACTATATTTTTCTTCTTATATTAGCTGCGTAGTGTTTGGTTAATAGTAAAAACTACATGTTTTATGAGTTGTTGTTTGTTTGTACGAATTGCTCAGAAAATATTCATCAACATTTTAATACAAAATCGTACTAGAAGTGCGTCATTCGAAACACTAATTTACAAAAACATACAGATGGTAATATGTAGGAGTTTTGAAGAAATAACATACTAAGAAACAGATGTCTAAAAAGTATCATGTTACAAAAACAATACTAAAAAATAAAGAAACATAATATTCTATAATTTGTTCAATAATTCTAAGTAAGCCGAAAATTTTAGTTGAAAAATATATATAATTTTTTTTTTTAGTTTAAACGGAGTAAGGGTTTAGCTCAATTAAGACAATTAAAAAACAAACCACAAAAGATTATTATATTATGTGAGATGACTAAAATCTTAATTCCTTTAAAATGTTATGCAATATATTAGAATTTATCATTTGCACATATTTTTCAGTTAACAATATATAATACCGTTGTACGATATTGAAAACAACATGTTATAGTTCGACCTGTAAACATTACCGACTAACTGTTGTGAACATGAGTAAAATCATATTTTTCAAATAGCATTATAACATTTCAAAAACCAATGGTATTATTATTTTATACCTAAAATATTATTATATCATAAAATTAATATACTTATGCTATATACAGTGTGATCCAACTAACGTTGAACACTCATTTTGACATTTTCTCGGAAAATATGAATACTTTGAGAATTTTATTTTCTTAAACTTTCTTAGGTACATATTTTACTACATTTTGCAATATTTAGAATATTTTTATCTTTAACCCTTATATGTAAAATAAGTACGACATTTGTTTTTTTAAATGGGAACGTATGTTTTTAATTTTATAATTTTAAAACAAATTTTGGCGTTTGAATTTCTAATTTTCAACTACCTGTTCGTTTGCTGTGACTTTATAAAGATTTGAACTTAAATACAATATCTGTTGGCTTAAGAAAACAGTAGCGCTTTTATCAGCTATTAAATAATAATATTGATCCCTATCGGTAATACTGTCATCGATAATCAGACATAAATAACATTTTTATGTAATTAGTACACAACAAGACGACACATATAATATAAACAATTTTATTTAAAAAAAAAAAATTGTGTTGGCACAGCATACTATTCAATTGCTGCATTATTGTTAGTTTAAATTGCTTCATTATTATTATTGGTCTATTGCTCATCTGATTTTTATTTAGTAAACTGTTCTAATTTTTCCACAAGATGACAAACAAAATTCTATTTTATTTGGTACGCTTCCATCTACTTATAACTTAACGGCAACGTACACGAATGTTGTACTTCTCAAATCTCACACGCAGTGCATAAAATGCCTGTCACACAACTTACATATTATGGTTACAGAATGCATCGGTTATTATTACTTGCATTTATAACTATTTATTTCCTAGTAAATTTTTTATGGGCAACAAAATCAATTGAAGCACGGTGAGCTATTCAAAATATTTACAACTAGAACGCTAATAATATTAACCATCACTTAGGTATTAACTGGCTAGTGATATCATATATTACTACATAGATTAATATTTAATATAATATACAAACACTTAATGGTGTACATCACTTAAGAGTACATGGAAAAAATTCCTGAAAAAAAGCATCTACTAACTACTG
>NW_026096454.1:0-41385 GCF_023614345.1 Adelges cooleyi
TTTAAATCCTCTTCAAACAATCTATGCAAAGTTGTATAAAACATACACAGAAATTTATGATTTATAGAACTGATTGAAATAAATCTAAAATTGTCAAGAATAATTGTATATTTTTAGAAAAATTTTACCAAAGTAGCAAAGAAATATTATTAAAGCCCCATTTTTAAACGTTTTTGCAATGTTAATCAAATTCGTCAAATGTGTAAGATTCTTAAAACATAATTAAAAATATTATGAAATCAAAAAAAGAAAAAAATGTAGGGAAAAAGTCTAAAAAACAAAAATGTGTGAAATATATTATAAACAATTTATAATAAAACATTTTTATTGAACACAGTCTAAAAAAAATCGATAAAACTATCTTCTTAGCTACTTGTAAAATTAAAATAAATATATAAAATAATTTTTTTTATCCCTAGCTGATATGTTGACGTATAAAAAAAATAGACTTATCAAAGAAAAATTGCATTTACAATTTTTCCAACTGTGTTAAAAAACTCTCAACTACAATGTTTTTTCAAGTGTATTATTTGGAGGAAATTTGGAATTTAAATAACAAGTAGAATTTGTATTAATGTTGTTGTTGCTAAATCGAGATGGATAAAAAGGCAGAAATAGGCTATTTACACAAATTTTACTTATTTGTTATGTTTGCCTCTGTGTTTATTTCGAATCGATCAGAATACAATATATATTTTTTATATTGCCTACAATAGCTGCAATGACCAGAATGACCGAAATGGTTATCTAAGAAACCGTACATCCGACAGTGGCTCATCTGGACTTGTGTGAAATGGTAATGTTTTTTTACCTATTCATATTTTCTAATCACAGACTTCTAAATAATATTTGGGGAGAAACACAAGTGTCAATGTATAAAATGTTATATGCAATAATTGTACTAGTACATTATTGTTTTCGCCGGAAATAGGTTTAGTAAAAAATTATACTCTTCCGCTTACAGCTTGTCCAGCATTCTGTACGCGTCGATTTCCATTTTGATTTCCTGTTGTTTTTGAGCGATTTCCGTTTTCAAAGAACTTATTTTGCCACGGATTTCTTTCACCATCATCTTGTGGTCACGAGTGCGCTTCATCAAAGCAGCCTGGCTCTAGAAAATCATTTATTTTTTATTTTCAATAGGTGTATAAAATACAATTAGATACCATCAAATCCGGGCAGAATTTCTAATTTAAATTTACCAAAAATAAAGCCAGGTCAAGTAAGGTCGGGCCGTAGTGAGGAGAGATCATGTTTGAGGTGGGACAGAGTACAGAGTTATGTTGTTGAGTGTTTAAAATTTAAAAAAAAATATGATTTCAAATTTAATTCAAATAAAAATGTATTCTCCATTATACACCCACGTCTAAGTTCAACTATTTTTTTATTTATTTTTAATATTATTTGTACAATATTTTGTTTTTATTGAATTTTTTGTGTCTGAACCGACAATATCTATTAAACTACTGAACCGATTTGTTTATGTAGATCCTGTAGATCAGAAATTGTAACTGATAGGCCACAGAATTTAATCTCTATTCCACTCGCAAATCAAGAGAAACACCTAAAACATATTTTTTAACTTAAAATCACATTTGTGCGAGAAGTTTATTAGCTACAATAACTGTATCAATGAACGTTGACAATCCAAATAGTATCAAAAACCCTATCCCGCTAGACGAGATGCAACCTTTTTGTTTTATTAATTTTCTAGAGTTTGAGGTCTGAAAATTAGACTGAATGTAGATATTGAATGTGGTTATAATGTATAATATTTCCTAGAAAGTCTGTAGTCAAACTTTTATTAAGGAAAAACCAAAAAAAAATTACTTATTTGTTTTGTGTATTCAGCCCAAAAACATACGCATGTAAAAAATGGGAAAATTACAATTTGATCATAATACATTTTTAAGTTTTTATTGTATGAGTGAATCAACAGTCAACAGATATATAAAAACGCTTCAATGCGAATGTGTAGATGGTAAACAATATGATAAATATTGAGAAAACTCAAACCTCAAGCCCTAAAACTTCACCTAAGAGAAAAGGGACAATAGATAAAGTTCCCACCTCTTCTAGGGGAAAAGGTTTATGAAATTTTTTTGGTCTGAAAATTCTCTATCAATTAAAAATTTAATTTGAATATTTTAAAAAAAATTATAGCGCGCCGTAATTTTAAGTAAAAAATGTTGTAAATTTATTATTTATTTGTATATAGTTGTTTTAATGCACCAAAACTTGTTTTAATTTAAATAAATTATAATTACCATTTCAAATAAAAACTAGTTTGGGACGATATGTAAAACTTTATATTTAAAATAATATTTTATTGACACCAATTAATAGTTTACTTTTTTTTAACAAATTTATCTGAAAACAAATTAAGTTTCATTTAATAATTCAGTTAAGTTATTTAATATTTTTTTAAATACAAATGAAAAGCAAAATAATTATGTGTTTAAATTTTAAAAATAGCACATAAAATCAAATACATTTTTGTTATGAGATAAAGTTATTTTATAGGAATATTTTAATCCTACCAATGTCGATAAAATATTATTTTAAGTTAATTCGCGGTAATCGTTTAAGTTGTAAAGTTAAATACTTTTTGTTTATATGTTTGTTAAATTAATTTCAATTAAACTAAAGTTTTACTTGTACCTAAGTAGAGTTTTTATTAGTAGATTTATTTAATTGCAAATATTCATACGAATTTATTTACATAGGTACCTACTACCCACGTCTGGTTTCAAATAATTTGTTAGTTTTGTTTTTTGTAATTAATAATTATTACATGCATGTGTTATAATATCTAAATAACATATATTAGTATGTATACATATACATGTTTTTTAAACAGATTTACTTTAACATTTATTTTCGACAAACAAAAAAAAATTTCCAAAATATTGATTTCGGTTTGTTCCTTCAATTATTGTTATTATTCTTAATTATATTAATTTTAAAAAATATTATATTATTTTAAATATACATTTAATAATTACTTTGAAACGTTATTTTACCTGTTATATGAAAAGTTTTTTTTGGTTAAATTGTTATTTTATGTATTTAAGTTTTAAAAAAAAATGTTCGGTTTAAAAATGTTTGCCCAGATTTGATTAAGACCATGTGAATAGTGATTGCTAATCTAATTTTATACTTCAACAATTTCGGTTTGTTCTTTTAATTTCTCCATCATGTCTCTTGTCATTTCAGCGTGGTTTCTGAAAACGATAGTGAAAAATAAAAAAACAAAATTAATATTATATCGTTACTCTTATTGTGTTAACAGCTCACAGATGTTAATTTAACTCACATGGCTTCTTCTGTGTCCTGCGAAGCAGCAACGAAATCGGTGTTGCGCTTTTTGTTGATTTTCTTTATCAAGTAATCGTTCCTGGTCTTGCGTTCGTTCACTTTCTTGACCAACACCCCCAAACTTTCATGAGCAGCTTTCAATATGGCTGCAATTTAAAATATATATATATTTTAGAAAAAATTTTATTTTTTATTAAGTCTAAAATATATATTTGGGCTATTTCACCGCACGTTTATGTTCATGGCGAAATTTTCCATTTAGTTTATTCAGGTGACAAAAATTAGTCGATCGAAATCATTAATATACTTAGAAAAAAACAAAAGGTAAAAAAAATACAATTAATATCCATTCATTCACACTCCATATTCAAAATGCATTCAAACCTGTTCGTTCGTAGAGTGGGATATTGCTAGATTTTAAAAATCAAAATCAGGGTTTTTTATTTTGAATCAATTTAACAAAGATTTGGATATTTGATTTTTAAAGTAATTATTATCTTTTTCATGCTACATTATATATAAGACCAGCAAGTTTTTTGTAATAGGTATATCTAGTGTATTATATATAATATAATAAGTACTATGTAAAGTATTGAAATGTAATTTATAGCTAAAAATTATTATCTAAAAAGTGAGAGTATAGTAAAAGAGAAAATGAAGACAATTCATCGGTTGTTAATGGTGTTCTTTGTTTTTTTTTTGTATTATCAATAAACTTGTATTAATTTAATTAACGACTGGATTGTGAAAGTAGACGGATAATTTGTGTACTTCCTTGTAATGCACATAATATTATATTATATATAATAATATGTTATATTGGAAAATGAAGGATGACTTAAAAAAAATTTAAATAAACACCAAGACCTTATTTTTAACATATGCGTTGTACAGTCAAATTTGACCTTTTTTGTGTGTATTTTAATAAATCTATTTTTTATTTTTTTGACTTGGAACCGAATTTGGTCTTAGCATTTTACTAGCGACTTTCGTTATTTTTTTTAAATCGCTTCCAGCGTTGTGAAAAACCCCACCGTTTTTTGTTGTTCTTACTGTGAGTTGTCCGTTAAAATGTTTTTCAGAGAAAAAAAGCTGTTTATTAAAATAAATATAAGAGAGTTTTTTTTATTTTCTATTTACTTTGCTGAATTCATGACTAATGTCTCAGAATAGATGTGGAATTTGTTAAGTGTTTTACAAAAGAAAATAGGAATATTCCGATTTGATTTTTATTTTAATCCACCTTATCACTAATCTCCAGTGAATTCAAATGTGAGGGGAGGGAGAAGAAAGGTAATGGATAATTTAAGGGATATTTTGATAATTTATGATCCAACTTTTAAATAATCATGTACAAGAGATCTTAGAAAACGGGAGTGCCTTATTAATTCCACCCCTAATTTCGTATACCCTTTTTATCTTTCCTCCCCTGCAATTCTATTTCCGGTGTCGCGATGACGCTAATTCAATGATCAGCTGCTATAAGACTTATCCCTCGACTTTAATTCACAGGAAACAATGAATCTCTTTTCGATTCCAAAAATATATAACAGCATTACCTCCTCCTGGGGATTGTTATGTACGGATACTATAGCGTCGAACAACAAATTCAATTTCGTCATCTTTTCAACAAAAGAAATCAGGCCTTATTTAGTTTATCTGAGATCATCACCGTCCAAATCCCATTTAATACGCTGCCCGGTGGACATGACCGCATTTTTATTATTATTTATTAGACATCCTTTTATTAGCTGCTAAATAAAGTTACCGTGGCGTGGCGTTGTAATGAAATCCCTAACACTACTAACCGTCGTTTTCTTTCTTCTTCAACACGGTCACTTCCATCAATTTCTTCACGGCGTCTTTTTCTTTCATTTCAAGCTCGGCCAGTTCGCGTTTGGCTTTGTCACGTCTGAGGCGCAAAGCTCTCATTTCCTATAAAAAAAAAATTACAAAAAAAAAAGATCATTAAATGATACACTTTGCAAACATCGCCGACAACACTCGAGAAGTCCACCCAATTCCTTATTCAAACGTGTGAGCTCATTGCATCCGGTGAACACATTTTTTTTGTAATTTTGTTGACTATAATTTATCTTTCTATTTATCAACAGGCCTTGAGTGGAACAGTTGAAACGGTAATAAGCAATTGTAGAAGGAGTGGCAATAATTGACAAAAAAACTTTAAGCAAAATATATAAATATATACAATGTTGATACTATTATTTAAGATATAAAAATGTATTGGATTTCGATTTTTGATCAGTGAATTGGCTAAAACAACTTTAAAACATTAACACTAACGAAGTGTCTAAATAGTAGTATTGTTAATGTAATAAGAGTCATACATAAGTTGTTGTTTTTACAAAATTTACTTAAAATTTAATGGAAAATATTGCCCATAAGAAACTGAATAACTGCAAAAACAACATAAGTCAATGTGTTTACTTGTAAAAAAAATATATCATACTAATATTTACATATTGTTACGTTAAATAGTCATTGGGTTTTAGTATTTTTTGTGAATTCTGGACTTTAGTCTACACTTCTGATGTTTACTAGTAATAAATGCGTTTTTAAGTATCATTTTGTTTAAGGAAAAAAAGGCGCAAGGTTGTGCAACGATTTTAATAAAATGTCTGCGTTAAACTAACTTAAATTAACAAATGCTGAAAATAGATGAGTGCAAAAAAAATGTTAAATGTAGGAGTAACAATTGTGTTCTAATATACGGTTAGAGTAAAATTTTAGTTTTATGACTTATGTCATTTGCTGAATTGACCGATTTAATTGCACTTAATGAAGGTACTTATTTCATTTTATAACATTGTACCTAAGTGTATTTTTTTTTTACATTTTTTATATAGGTGTCTGATGTTTTTTCAACCATTTACACCAACGCTATCGAAAGACATAAACATGTTTTTATGTTGAAAATATTATATGAATCCTTTAAAAAAAAATGTGTTTGCTATGTGAGTTTTTATTTATATAGTTTTAAATTTTACTGATACTGTATTGACAATTTATTATACCTTTGAGGTATTTTAAAAAGTAATCCGATTATGGGTAAAACGTTTATTCTTTTTATTTCATCGTATTTCAACAACTATTTGTGAAATATATAATAAATAATTTGTGATATAAAAAGTTACAACCATTTATATAATGTCTAAATAAAGAATAAAACAAATTTAATTAAACATTACCTAAAGTTTTAATCGACACAAGTCATAAATTTTAAATTTTGTAAAAAACTTAGGTATTACTTAGGTAAACAGCAATATTTTTTATTATGCACTTTTGCCAGTTTATATATTTTGTTTTTCGGATCATAATTTGATTCATAATTTACAATTTTAAAAAGTCCACCTATTTCATTAAATTAGTACAAAACATAAATGTTGACATTTTGCATAACAAAATAACTTTTAAAATTTAGGTAAAAAAACAAACAAAAATACAACGCAATAATGTAAAAAATTGTAATTCAATAAAAGTAGGTATTGTTTTTTAATGTCGATTTTATCGTTCTGTCAAGACTATGTTATTTGCATTCCATTACTCAGATCAATGTTATAATTTTTAAGTAACTCGGCATGGGAGCAGAGCAAAGCCAACCATAAACAGTAGATAAACATTATATTATTCGAATCAATACTCGCCTGCGACTTGTATGTCGGTGGCGGTATATTTCTACAAGATTCACTACACAAACACTTATACATTCCGGCAATAAACTCACTCGCTTCCTTTTGATAAAAAAATAATAATAACCTAACAATAGGCCCCACACTTAAACTTCCTTTTATATATTAATTTATTAGTGTACCCGTTTTATAGCCGCTGCACACTTCAGCATTCACATCTCCAAGATTAAACGTCATAACTAGTTGGAAATAGTAAGAAACGTTTGTTTGGTAAAAAGAAAAATATAAAAATAATAGTTAACTCAATTTCAGGTATAATAAAGGTATTTTCATGAGTTTACACGAATTTTTTTTCTTTCAGTATTATTTTAGTTCACTAAATTGAGTAGGTATGAACAGCTATTATAATATTATTATTAGTGCAACGCCTAAAAATGCCTTTATTGGTTTTTTAATATACACCCAAAAGGAAAATATAATATATTATATTAAAAAAAACCCACAATGGCATGTCGTTTAGTAGATATTAGGAATTCTTCACGAGGAGACGTCAAGTATACTTTATCGTTTTATAATGGTTTTTTAATAATTCTGTGTTGTATAATACCACATTAATGTTTAATATAACAATAAAGCGTGGATAAACGAAACAACGTTAATTACAATATATTATAACATTACACATTTAAATAACTGTTAATATTTTAGTTACAATATTTAAGGAGGTTTATTAAGGATAAAGCCTGGTTTAAAGCGTACAAATTAAGTTACCGTTAAGAATTTACATTTTTTAATATGCAAACGTTTTCTAGGCATTTAAAAAATATTTTTTTAGTTGGGAATTATGTAAATGCATTTTCAGTTTTACTAATTTTTATTTTGTTGTTATTTAAATTTGTTCAAATAAAAACCTTTTTGAAATTATTACTCACAGCTTTGGTTGAATAAAAATATAATTATTACCTATATTCGAGATTTTATTTTAATACATTCTTTTAATTTGTAGTATAATTATTCAAATTATTATTACAATTACACCCAAGTTTGATTATAGCAATAAATATCACTGTTTTGTCACGTATAAAATTGTAAGATAATTTTACAGGAAATATAGCATGATAAATTTCACAGGAATTAGGGCATGATTAACTTTTTTCATCACACATTCCCAAGATAAAAACATAATTCCATAAAACCTGTATTTATACCAACTTATGAAGTACGACTTGCTTTGTTATCAACAAAATAGAAAAAAAATAAAAATACTAATAATTTAATACTTTGTAAACAGAGAATACTTCAGTTTATCGCGTTAATATAATATAATTAAGTGTATCAAGAGTTTAGGACTACTTGACTTGAAAGGAATATTTTGCTGAATATCTCGTGTGTCTAAAAGTGTTTATAAAAAGAAAAAACCATTGCTTTATCGAGACGAGAACGATTACCTGAAATATTATTGTCAACAAATCGATTTTCAAAAAAAATGTTTATCGTTATTTAAACCGAATTGATCCCAATAAAAAAAACATTAAATTGTACCTGTATTATAAAAAATTTTTTAACTTCCGGTTTATACATTTTTGTACTAACAACTAAAATATATTATAAGTGTCATTCCATGTCAAATCTACAACAATAATATTTTCAGTTCGTTTTGAGTTTTTAAATGTATATTAAAAATAATTTGTCCTTATTGATAAAAAAAAATTACAATAAAGCCGATTGTTAACATTTTCAGCTTATACCACTTGAAAGATTTAAAATGGAAACCTATTTTTTTTTTAAACTTAATATAAGCTTTAGGACATAACGTTTGGTTGGAAAAAAACTACGGTTATAGTTTTTATTCTTAGTAAACTTTTCTAAATAACTAATCAATATTATTTATGAAATAGGTTAACAGGTAATAATGTCAGAATTTTGACCAAAAAAATACAAAATTTGTATAAAAAAAACGACGGTTTTTAAATGACATTCTGTTTATTTTTTATAAATAAGTTAATAGTTTTTGAGGGGAGAAACATAGTGTAAATATGGGTGTAAAACAAAGAAATATTATTAGTTAAAAAACTAACCCTATCTTACTATAGAATTATAATGTCTAAAGGTTTATTCAATTAGGGTAAAAAAAAATGATCTCAACCTTTTCAGTATTGTGATGGAAGAAAAATGCGCGAATATCGTTGGGTATTTTTTTAAAAAACTATTTTTTTTAATTGCATGTGTTCAATTATATAGTTTATTTCTGGATTAATCAATATGATATTATGAATTTAAAAAATAGAAAATTATATTATGTCAATTTCACATAATATCAAATAAAATTAGGTAAAATTTACGTTTATAGTATTAGTAAGTACAGGAAACAAAAAATCAGTATATGCTATACATAATTCTTTAAATTTTTTTTTTAAATTTTAGAATATTGATAACAAGTACAAAACAAAATATCGTATTGATTTCAAATGAAATGACCCTAAAACGAGTATTTTGTAATAATGTAGAGGTCATATTTTGGGTAAACCTAATATTTCCATATTAGACAATTTTACAAATAATAATACTTTACACTGGGCAATTTTCGGTGAATGATAAGCGATGGAAAAATAATATTTTGATTATTATCTCTTCGAGTAACTTATACTTATTGCTGTGAACTAATTTAAAAACATATTTTATCAGTATATAAAACTGACAAAATAAAGACAATTGAATTAATTTTGACTTAACCCGTTACCGTTTGCTGCAATTATTATAAGAACAATAATAATAATACAAATATATAATATTTAGGTTAAAAATACTCTTATAGAACGTTGGTCGATCACTGAAATTATTTACATTTTTTACTAATTATATATAATTTTTTTTCCTAAAACAAAAAAATAGATTAATAAGAATTGTTAAATAGGTACTAGGTAACTACAATGTTTAATCTTGTAAGCCAAAACACAATTCACGGCCAAGACAAGATGTATAATATCGTTCGTGAAATGTATAATGCGACAACTTTTACATAAGGTATTATTGTTTATAGATTTTTCGCATCAGTCGTTAATAATATTACACCTTTTTTATACATAAAAACAAGTGTAGATATTTTTAACTAGTAATATACGATACTATTATTGTACACTACAAAATAATATTGATTTTCGCCTTAACTTTTATGTATAAAAAGGAGAAACTAATTGTATAATACTTTCAAAGCCGTTACCAATGTCAATCTATCCTCTACTGTTATATTTCCGTCTAGTATAAAAGTAGGACTTATCATTTAATTTATAATACATTATGAAATATATTTTATAATGTTATATAAATTTGTATTTGCTATTTAAAGACGGTAAAATTTAGAGGTGACATTGTAATTTTGAAATTAATTTCAATAGTTTTCTTTTTAATTTATTTAAATTAGTTGAAATGAATATTCAATTGTAATTTAGATATAAAACTGTATTCATTATATAAGTTTTTTTTAATTGAAAATTAAACAATGCCCGAGTTCGTCTGGAAAAAATGTGCTGAAACTCATAATTAATAAAAAATATTCAATTTAGGTTATGGTATAAGGTTAGATAACAATAACATGATATCTCTGCGATTTTCCCCTCCCCAAAAAATAATTGTATATTAAAAGAATGATGATATTTAATATTTGAAAACTGTGATTTTTGAAATAATTAAGTAGATAATATTTTATATTTATAATATATCATTGAAAATAAATAATATTCCCAGCAATACAAGTAAACACAAATAAAGACATAAAACAGTTTTATTTCAGTGATTCAAAATAGAACTATCTGAGTTCATTTGAGTTTTCGGCAAACATATAACTGTATAAATTATACGATATTGTTGAAGTCCATACTTATATTTTATTTATATATATATATCGAATTCAGAGAAAATGTATAAAAGATTATTCAGAAAGCAATGCGAACGTTTCCATAATGTTTCCAAGTAGGCATTTTTTGCGGATAAACACTCGTTTTTGAATATCTTTTTAAATGTATGAATTCATTCGAATGTATTTTAGATTTAATATACGTATATTTTAATACAATTTTTTTTACCATAAATATTATCATTCAGATTTCAAAATTCAGAGTTTAACCGAGTAAATTGCGATTTTACAATAAAGGTCCTTTATGCTTTTAAGAAACCCAAACACAAAAACCACCAAAACCAACCACTAAACATATGAATTGTTAAATTTATAGTTTTCTATAAAAAAAAGTAAGACCACAACACTGACAATAATATTGTAGTCTACAAGTATTTTTGTACGGTTGAAAGTTCTAAAAAACAAATATTTTTATTTTTTGGTTTTAATGTGTCTTTGGGTCAACATAATATGATTATGTAGTACAAACAAGTCACAAAAGTGATGGCACAAGTTTGATATATAATAAATGAATTGGTTTAAAAGGAGTTAAGCTAAAAACAAATGTATTGGACAGTTATTTGTGATATAATGTTTAAAAGCATAAACCACCCAAGAAATTAAATAATAGTTATTAATTAAAATTTTTATTAGAAGGGTAAAATAGCAGCCCCCATTTTATAGCACTAAACTTTAAACACGAATATGAAAGATTCCCCATACGTATGGAAGTATATACAAAAACTTTGATAAAACTCTACTTATGTAATACACATTATAGCTTATAGAAATGTATAGTAAATGACATGACGTCTTACAATACCAAATACAAACAATTTTCATCGAAATTCTTATTTTTGGGATGGGGCAAGTCTGCTACTAGTACTTTACACAAGATACAAATGCTGTGGTTTATATATATATATTTTTTTTATGAGTTTTGTGTTGATTCCCAACTGAAAACTCTTTGGATCTCGAATACAGATCTGCCACTATTTGCTCACATTTACGTTTAACGACCTGTGATTTTTACAACTTTGGTAAGATAAAAGTTTTAAATCGCATTTATATAGGCCTAACGGGGAGAGGCAGATGAGAGGTGCTTAAGGGTACTCGGGCGTTCCCCCTTGGCTTATAAACATGCAGCCCTTCCTAAAACTCGCTTAGATAAGTATAATAATATGTAAAAACCGTCCAAAAAGATTTACGGTGGTTGCTGTTCCAGAGTTTTGTAAACGTTATCACAGAGTTTAAAAGAAAATGCAAAAAACTGCTAAGCTCATTTGCGAAAGAAAGTCACAGGAAGAAAAATTGATCCTAAGTACAGATTAGCTTACAAACAAAGCTTTGGTAAGATTTACGGTTTATTCGACATGAGTGTGAAGCCAAATATTTTTTTACTTTAAATCATATTTTTATTCTATTAAAAATCCAATAAAAATTCTGTGACAGTTTTGAATTCATCAGACAAGACAATTTTCAAACCTAATTTTAAATTACTGAATTCACAAGTCACATACACGTTTAAATGTCATAAAACCTAGTTTTAAACAAAAATTAAAAATTCTTCACAAGAAAAATGTGGTGAAAAATCTAATTTAACCGTCTAAAAAAATGGATTCAGTACGTATATTTGTTTTAAAAAATCTTAATTTTGTTTTCAAGTGTGTTTGGATGAAATTATTTAATTTTGATATTATGTAAATATTAACAAAAAAAAATAATAAGTATGGAGTCTTACGGTCTTGCCATAAAGATTAATTTTTTTGGAGATTAATATTTGACCCTAAAAAAATTACTTCACTAAACGGCAAACTTATTTATTTTTTGGAATAGGCATTTAAAAAATGATAACTGACTATTTCTTGAAATAATGGATTTGCGCGTTAAACTATTCTGGCGCTTTATATTTAAAGAGAAAAAGTTTTGAAAACTTCATATTCCGTCAGTGGGGTAAATAATAATACTTTGATTTTAATGTATACTTTTGAATTTTCATTAACTTAAATTTTCTCAGGCACGTTTTCTAAGTGACTGCCAATGTTAAAACTTACAAAACAAAAAACAAACATTTATTGTTTTATTTTAAATTTAAACGCTACACTAAAAATCCCGCATTAAATCTGAATTCGGTGGAAAGAAAAAAAATAGAAAAAGTTTCTATCGAAAATCAAGCTAATACAATTTTTTCTAAACTAAACTATGACTTTTGAAAAACGTCAAACGTTTTATCCTTAAAAGCTGTACTCTATATTTTGGAGGGAAAACAGACAAATTTAATAAAAAATAAATAAATTGGTGATAACAAATTTAAATCTGAGGTGTTTCCTTTTCCAAATTGTCCATTTAATTAGGTACTTATAAGAAACTAATATTAAGAAAACGTAATATCCTCTTTTTTTATTAAGGAGTTAGGTAGGATTATAGCAAAATCTTAATTTGAAGGTTAAACTACGATGTGTCACTATTTTTTTGGCAGTTAATTTATTTCTATCGCTACATTGTTGACAGCTATTCAAAAAAAAATGTTTATCTTATTTTACTGAGCCCACAGCACAAGAAAATGACGTAGTCTATTTTGCACACACTAAATCTTACGATTTAACATTTTGGAAAACCCTTTTAATTTCAAACAGTTGTAACTTTTTAATTAAATTTTGCAAAAAGGATACTTAACGGCGGTTTCCCCTCCAAAACGGTTTGTTTACTTTAGGATTTGACTTAACTATACTCTAAACGCGTTCCCAGTGGTATAACACGTCATTTTATTAACCGATAGGTATTACATCAAACTCTAATGTCACGTTAAACATAATAATATTATATTATAACAAACTAATATCGTTATCTGAAAATTTTTTTTTGTCTTTTTACCTCCGGAATCCTCTTGAGCACGACGTTGACGTCCAAATTTTCCATTTTTTCAGATGCTGTTGTGCAATACTTTGCGGCCGTTTGAATTGTGTCGGATTTATGGGTTGTTTTTTTTTTTTACTAAGGTAAACTGGGGTGGTGGTGGTGTTTTTGGTTTTTTGACGGGCAAGGTAAACGACCCACGTTGTGTACCGGTGTATTACTACAGGCGGCTGCGCTGGCTGCCGGTCGACGGCGTGTACAGGGTAGACAAGCGCGCGCTCAACGTGTACGCCGGACGATTCGCCGTACAGCACTACGGCCTACAAACGAGCGGCACGCACACACACACACACACGGGCAAAACTTTACCGCGCCGTCACCCGCCCCGCGCCCGTCCCTGTGGCCGCCGCCGCCGCTTTTGTTCTCCCCCTCGCACGCATACCGTATACCGCGTATACGGTAAGCATTCGTCAACGTCGGATTTCCCGCGCTATACCGTGCGCCTACACCTCTATAAAACACTGCACACACACACTGCACAATATTAATATAATTACACCGCGGTCCGACGCCCTCGAATTTCCCTATTGTCATATTATGTATTAAATTCTACGGTCGACCCCGAATAATAGCGCGGCGATTATTTAATACAATATTCCCTTTGATTTTTCTCCCCTCCCCTCCCTTCCCCTCCAATCCCCACCCCCGGCGTATTGACATAACAAACGGCAATCTCGGCGGTCCGCCCTCCCGCTCGCCCGCCTACCTGCCTGTTTACCTCTGAAATTCGCCGAAAAATGATTGCGCGCACCGCGGTTTTGAGTTGGTACAAAACCCCCCAAAAAAAAAAATAAAACGAATCGATACTATAATATTATATACACAGTGACTACCTTTATAAGCACAACTGCTAACTGCTTAAAACACTTCTACGGACGAACGGTTTCTCTAACGCTGGAGGTGGCGGTTTTTAAGAAAAGAAAAAAAATAGCCCAATCCGCAAACGCGACAGCTAAGTGTCCCACAAAAACCTGACAGACGAAATGGCTTTTGTTCTTGGCAATGTTTTTTTTACATACATACCGTAGTGTTTATAGCGCAAGTGAGTATAAATTAATTGAAAAAAAAATGTGCCGGGCACGGTTTTCGTTGTTTAACCATATAAAAGGGTCGAATTACCTAAATTTAAATTGCGTTTTTGAAAAACTATTAACAATAAATTGATTAGGTACTTCAATTATGGCCAGGGCCGCACAGAGGCCCAGAATTCAATTATAATAAGGCAAAAGTATAAAAATAAAAACGATCAATATTTATTATTATCATCGACTGATTAGTCTGTGTTCCTGGTAAATAACTGGAAGACGACGTAAGATTATATAACATTAATGTTATTTTTAGAACTCAAATAGCACTCGATACACTTCATTGATAAATTCTTATTTTTCCCAAACGGAAGTTACTATATTATTTTGTCATTGCACTGCTTTTGTTGGTCAACATATAATTTAGTTTTTTTCGTTCAATTTTATTATTTCTTCATAGTTTTTTATGCAATAAATAATCTTAAGATTTTTATTATATTTTTTAATTCTTTGCGTCATTTTTAGACATTTTTTTTTGTGAATAATATTTCTTAGAATGCATTAAAATTTAATATTTTAACACATTATTCTGATCACAAAACAAAAAAAATGTCGCCTGCCAATCTGCCTATTTATATTTTATTACTTTTGAAAATGTATGTGTTGCATTGTGACGAATAACGACGGTTGACAATCAAAGTTTTTGAATTATGAGTTTTAAACATGTTTGATTTTTTTACTGTCATTCAAGTAGATTGATGACTCAAGTAGACTCATGAGTGATAGTGTATGTAATTGATTGATATCTCAAAACTAATAATAATGGATCAAAACTAATAGTACACGCTATAGCAATAAAAGCATCGTTGAAAATTACTTGAAAAACTGTTGGAATTATTAAAATTAATATAACCAAACAGCAGCACATAAAACTACAGCTGAACAAGTGGAAATCATCAGTCATCAATCAAACTGGCGACCCAGCTGATTGTCATTTCTTTAAGTGTTAGATAGTTGGATGCTTCAATTAAGGTGGTCTCTGTTCTGACCGACTAAGAAATAAACTACATACACATTTGACTACATAAAGGACAAATTACGGGAAAAGTTGAACTTAATTTTTTTTAAAAATGTATTAGTTTTACAAAATATTATAGTCGCCCTGAAAAGTTATGTACTCAAAGTACTAATAACTTAACTGAAAGTAGTTATAAAAAAAAAAAAACGTTTCAATAATGCTCTTAAAATTGTATTTTTAGTATTATGGAGAATAAAAAGCGGGTAGTCTATCCTGTCCTAATTAAAAGAATTGAAAAAAATGGGTGGTTTTAAGGGGTTTTATATAGGCAATATCTAAGACAAAATTAGTTATAGGAAATGTTGACGAAGTCTATTCATTTTCTTCTTCTACCACGTCAATCCATCTTTTTCTGGGTCTTCCTTTTGGTCTTCTTTGGTTCTGATTTCCATTCCAAAGCATTCTAACTGTTTCATTGTCTCCTTTCCTCATTATGTGGTCTAGCCATTGTATCCGTTGGCCCTTAACAAAGCTTGTTTCTGGTGACAGTGCAACTCTTTGATATATCTCCTTTGACAGTTCCCTACAGTATTCATCGCTGATGGGTCCACATATTTTCCTCCAAACTTTGTTTAAAGTTCAACCAAATCAATACCTACCCGACCCGAATGTTTGCCTTGAGTGTTGTAGACCGAAATAATGACTCTTCTTTGAACATCTATCAAAGCCTGTTCAGGGGTCATAATTTGACTACTGTACAGACTTTGAGATAGTACATTTTCTAAGAAGGCCGTGGTTTAATTAGAAAAGTTTTAACCTGAACGTAGTATAATGAATTAATATTGTACATTCTACGTGCAAAGTTTTATTAAACATCGTCGGATGTCTGTTTGTTGAAATGTTTAGTATTAAACATAATTGCGAATTGTCCACACTAAGTGTACTCTACATCAATACTTATAAAGTGGTTTGGCAAAGGATATTTTTTGCAAAAATTTTGGTCTTAATCTTAAATATATGTGTAGGTATATTTATCCGTACAACAGCGGCCATAATAACGTTTTTAAATATTTTTGTGGCCTAAACACAACCACGCAAAACATTAATAAGATTTAAAAAAAAAAAAAAAATTTATTTTCCTAGGGTTTCTTTAAGACGGGAACTTAGCTATACCCACTCGAAAAGTTGCTTAAAATCGTTATCTGAATTTCATATAAAATGTTATTTTACAATACATCTAAACCCACTACATTACTGGACAAGTTTATACTGTGCTTGGTATACACTGTATTGGTTTAGACTGTACTTGGTTTGAACTTACTAACCACAGCCCCCCACTAATATCCCAATGTACTGTCTTTTTTTATTAGCTGACGTTTATCGATAATATACTTAATTATCTAACGAATATTCCATTCAATAAAATCAAACTAAAAAAAAAACCCCATCATTACTAAAATACCTTCTCAGCTCCTTAATTTGAAAAACACCTCTGAACAACTATACTTTCCTCTTGTGTTTTTTTTTTTATGATAAATTAACAATCTTAAACGTTTTGACTTTTGAAAAACTTCATATCCGAACATAATATATTAGGAAATGTTATTGCATATAAATATTTTTATAAAAAAACTACACGATAAACTTTTAACTGCAAACTTTGGAAATAGTTTTCAAATAATTTTTAACTAGACTAAGTTACTTTGTTCGGTTAAATTCATTTTCAAGATAACGGCGATGAATTTAAATGAAATTAATAAAAACACGTTTTGGACATTTTATACGTTTTCAGTGTTTCCTATACATTTTTTTAAAATACTTTAAATAGTCAATTCTGTATTTATGTATACATGTATATAATATGTATATCGATCCTTTGCCAATACATTCATGACGAAAAAAAACCACGCCCTTTATTGGACAATGTGTTTTTAACATTAATAATCGTGCGTTTTTGAACGACGTCCAAGTTTCTGCTAATAATTTATTTATTAATAGTAAAAAAAAAAAAAGAAGGTTAACCGGGTTATTGGTCGAAAAATATTTACTCATGATAAAAGTAAACAAGCCTATACAACAATATGCGACAGCGAAAGACAATATATTATTTTTTAGCTAACAACCTATTGTGATAATAATGATAACAACCCTTTTAAATAATAATAATGTCGTACCCTTCGAAGAAAACCACTATGGTGGCCGGGGGGGTGGGTCTCAGTGGACACGTGCCCCGCTCTCCGTGCCCACCTTTCTAATGATAATATTCATAATTCACACAGTTGGCTTAGACACAATGTTTCACCCTTTCTGTGGTAAAGTTGTAAATAATTTAGTGGACTTTGGGTTCCTTGAAAGCGACCATACTCTATGAAAACTTTTTAAAAAACAACAATTTTTGGCCCACTAAAGTACCTTTGTGGGTACGATATTTGATTTATAGGCCGAGGCCTATAGATCTATATTTCCACGGTATTCTATTCATATTGCAAGTCCGTCGACTGTTGATTTTAGTACCAAACGAGCGGTTTACCGAGAACAAGATAAGTTTCCAAAACTTTGATGATCGAATCATCGTTATTCGCCGAATTGAGGTATTTTACCGAAATAGCGTTTGGTCGTTTCCCGAAGGAGTTTTGACCGTAATACATTTATTGATAATTACCTTTAGAAGCATAAGAGCCAGGGCCACTTCCCCTGTGTATACAAAATGTATACAAAATTTCTTAGAATAAGATACTGAATTCGAATAGATTATAATAATCTATTCGATATATAATCGGATTATTCATGAAAAGGGTGTAGTCCAAAAAGGTAAACTTTTGGGAAATTAAAAGTAACTGTTTTTCACGTAGTTACAATTTTACTTGAAAAAAATTATAAAAAATGTTTTTAATTCTTATGCACTAAAAACTTAGTTACATTTTTCAAATTTGTTTTTTAACCAACAGTAAAAGCAGTTTTAATTGACCCTTTTCATAAACAAATGAGTTACTTAACTCCTTTTATGAATAAAATTACTAAATCATAAACGGGATGGTGTGCAATAGAGCGATGTAAACCATAAATACATTACTAATTATAATATATTTTATTGTGCATTTTAAAATAAATAAATCATCAATAAGAACTTTTTTTCTGACTTCACAGTTTAATTTAATTTAACTAAATGTATGATCATAAGAATTTAACTACTTTTAAAAGTAATCTGTCTTTAGCCACAAAACATATTTATTCATAAAAGTAATTTTGAACAAAATTGTGACTCATCACTTTTTATAAAATATAAAGATTTACTTCTTTAAAAGTAATTTTATAATTTTTTGTTTTCGAAAACATTTTAGATGCTATATGCGGAGCTAAGAATGTATTATTTACACAATGATGGGTTTTTATTTTTGTGTAGCAACTCTTTTGACCAGGAATCTGATTACTATTGCACTAGAAATAGTGCTCACCCTCCCCTTCAAAATTGTGAAAAACACCCAAAAAATTCACATATTTTTCAACTTAAAAGTACGGCGCTCTATAATTGTTTAAAAATAGTTGAATTAGTTCGAAATTTCTATAGAACATTCTTTAAGTACTAGATCGATAATTTTTTACGAGCCAAACAAAAATATCATAAAGCAATAAATCCAGAAGGGGTAGACATTTTTCCTTATTTTGCTTTATTAGATAAAGTTTTAGGGCTTAAGTTCTGAAAATTAGACCGAAGATACATTTAGAGTAGGGCTATAACGTATTGTGAAATTTTATCAAAAATCTGTTGTCAAACTTTTATTAAGGAAAAATTACACTTTGACCTAGGTTGCTATAACGTCATGTGAGTCAATCGACAATCACATCTCCCCTCTATGCCTCTCGACCCTACTGAATCGGTTTTTTATTTATATTATTTTACAATATTATAAAACTACCAAATACTTATCTTTTCCAGTATTTCTCAAAGGACGTCGTGCCTGGACCGACTTTAAATGAGTTAAAAAAGCGCTCAAAGTTCAGGACTTGGACAATAGTGTAGTAATAAATGTTATGGAAAATCGGTAGAACAGTTTTCGATGGAAAAACCTTTTTTTACGATGAAATTGTCGTTTTTTTTTTTATTATTTACACAAAAATATGAATAATTCAAGGGTTTTTTTTTTGCAATCAAGTAATAGCTTTAATGTATTTTCCAGGTGTAATCCGCAAGTATTTCTTGGTAAACTTGTTATTTGAAGAAATCAAAAAAACGTTTTTTTTTTAAAATAATTTGAAGTATTCAATTTTTTTTTTCCAATGAAAAACCGTTTTTATTTTATTTTACAACACTGAGTAAGCAAATAGCAAGAATACAATAACTGGCATATTATTCAAAAATAATTTTTATACTTGATGTTGTAATAGAAAATTTATTTTCAACCGCCTAAATTTGTTTAAAGAAAATAACATACTAAGAAAATATTTGAAAAAAATTCGTTTTTAAATACTGTAAAATAAAAATATACCATAAACTACTTGTAGAATCAACTTTGCAATTGTTTCTTATTCGGTCTTAACTCGAATGCAATAAACATGAACAAAATTACAGATTTTTATTTAAATTAAAAAACAACAACGAATTTTCACTCTTAAAAAAACACTTTCTCAAAAGTGCCTCAGCCGATTTTTCCGCAAAATTTATTTCAACACTTATTTTCCTAATCTAACCGATAAATAAAATTCGAGTGCTATTTTAGTTAATTTAAAGTTGGTTTCATGTGTGTAAAAATAAAAAAGGGTAATTTTTATAGAAGTTTAAAATTAATTACCTACTTTTAAGAAATTGTAGCAAAAAGTGGCATCGATTTTTGATATTTCAATGAACGTTGTGCTTAAATATATTTAATTTCATTGTTTTGTTCACTTCATTGTTGTATTTCTAAAAAAAAAATGAAACAGTTATTCTAAAATCGACCACCACGATAACCTCGAAATAAGGCCGATGAGCTCAAATATATTATTCTAATTAAAATCCTATCGTTTTAAGTAGGCGTAATTTTTTGTCAAGCTTTCAGGTCTACATTGGTTTCTTGTAGGAACCAGATGGAGAACGTTAAATGTAACACCCTGTAGTTGTATTCTAGTTTAACAAGATAATTCGTATGTATGTATATATATATATATATATATATATATTGTGTGTGATTGTGGGGTTGGTCCCTTCTGTGAAACGGTAATTACAAGAGGGTCGGGAAAAGGGAAAACTCCCTTGAGAAGTAGGTACAACAGCTTTATCGTGGAGGGTTGCCGTAGCACTCGACCGCCCTAATTGGGGGGTTCATTGTTCGAATCCGGGTCGACTACCTATCAGATTTATGGTTATATATATTTAAAACACGTTATTCGCTTAAAAGTATACATCAATTATTTAACTTTGGTCGACGGGGCCCGAGTGACCGCCGGTCTGGAAATGGAAACAATATAGATGGCGTGAATATATTATATTATTACTCAGGCCATCTGGAAAATTCCCAGAGATGATCAGTTTAATTTAAGACAGTCAATTTCTCCGAAATTATCTGTCCATATTTTAGTGTTTATGAAAAAAAAACTGTTTATTTCATGTTATTTTACATTGTTATAAAATAACCGAATATTAATTATTATTATTGATATTTATCTTTTTAGTATTTTCCAGAGCTCTATCGAATTTTCAAGGCATGTATACATTATTTAACATTATAAATTGAGAATTATTTGCTCAACATTTTCCCACTAGTTTTGAGTAAGTACTTTTTAAGTCATTAGAGTTAAACAATTTAGGATGGGCGTGGGAGTGCGGTTGTGTAACGGTGCAAATAATATAGAAAATAATGATAATACACTACCTTTCCTCCTGTAGATTATGTATACATATAATATATATACATGGCAATCAGAGAATTAATTAACTAGTCAAGTTATTTTAATTCTAGCAATTGTTAATCATAAACAAGTATATAAAAAAAAAATTCAGCTAGAAAATTAAAATGTATTTATATTCAGACAAAGATAGAAATAATAATTTTTAACGATATTAAAAAAATAATAAATATAATAATTTTTTAATGCATTTCAGGATAAAAGTATTAAAAATAAAATTTCAATTACTAAAATTCAATTACTTTTCAATTAATCTTCTTTAAAAAGATTCTGTAACTCTACAGAAGTGTTAAATTCTTCAAAAATACCCAAACATTTTAAACTGTTAAAGGTATGTTTTACGTTAAAAGTTTTAAAACCAATTATAATTATATAGTATTTATTTTCAGAATCTGGTATTCATAATGCACAGTTTTAAATAGTCCATCTTTAACTATATATCAATATAGCAATAAGAAAAATATTTAGCTAATGTTTATTCGCAAGGAACATAAATTTACTGTATAAAAATAAGATCAAAAAATATAAACGTTACAGGCAACAGAAGTTTTTTAATTGAATTAGTAATAAATGCCAGACCTGTAGACTAGAACGTCCGGAATACTTGACAATAAGTTAGTATAACCGAAAAAACTATTAAACATAACATAATTAGAAGTAATTAATAATAAACAATCGTACTATGTTTTACATATTTCAACGAAAAATTATTCATAATAATAATAATACACATTGACTTGGGTTGTTTTTGTAGCGATTCCTATTTCTTATGGTCGATATTATATTTTTCAATACATTTGGGTGTGATAAGCTTTAAAATGAAATGAATATGTACAATAGTAATGTAGCTATTGCATTAACAGGGTAGTTACTTATATAACTATCAAATTTGACAAAAAGTAATTTATGGGAAAACAATACTTTAGCAACGACTGAAAATTCAATATGAAACGTTATATTACTGTTATGCAACCTGTAACTTCACTTTGTACTTAGAAACGTTATAGTTCTATGGTTCGTCGAATCTCTTATATTGGTCGGGTTTCGCAATCCGCTGTTATGTAACTTAAATATGTACTTTACTATCCCTCTGACAAAAACTTTATTAATTAGAATTGTTACATAACACACTTGGGCGATACAGTTTAATATACCTACTACTAATTAGATTCCTTACTAGGAAGAAAACCGTCAAGCAACTATTGTGGCTTAATTAAATGTGTCTTATATTCCTCTATCAAACGGTAGCGTTGAAAATCAAATATATTATGTATATCAAACAATATTTTACAAATAGAATTTTTAGTGCAAATCGCTTTTGCCACCTTTCTCCCGTAAACGACCAATCGTTTTATATTTAATTACTCCATTGTGCTTTTAAAATATATTCGGCTTTTAACAATTACCTTTTGGAACTACCTGAAATTAAGGTAACATTTTTTCACTAAATTTTTAAGGATAATTTGTTTTATCTTTAAATATTATACCTACATACTTTTATTAGAGACTTTATCATTGATATATACAATAAACTAGATTGCTAAGTGTACATACTGCCAATAGACATAGTTGAAGTTAACATTTTTCGCCGTCTTTGTAGGAATTAGAACCTTATCACATGAAAATATGTTAGTAGCAATTACAAGTTAAAACACAGAATAACATATATTTATAAATTATTTTATACACACATCAATTCCATAAAAATGATAATTCTTTTCTCTAGATGACAATCTAGTTTATAATGTATATATATGTGGTTGTAATTAACATAATTCTGTATTGGAGCTGATAAGAGATATTGATAAGATAAGAGAATCGCCTGATAAGAGATTAAAAAACGAAAACTATTATCCAAAATACTGATTTGATCTTTTTAAATGCTAAAATAAAATTTCAGTATTTTTCAATATTTTTAGGTTCTTTTTTTTTGTGTGAATGCATATAGGTGGTTATCGTTTAAGTGGGTTTACATTCTTAAATTTAAACATCTTGGTTGGAATATTAAATAAAATCAAAAGTAAATCGGCAGTTTCAGGTCGTTATGTAAGTGTATTTCTCAAAAAAACTAAGTACTAAATTCTACAAGGAATTACTACTCCAATCAGCTGAACCAGAATCAAGGTACGTGGAAAATAACTAATAGTGTAATAATGAGATTAAATGAAATTAAAATAGTTTAGGATTCATCCGCACACAGTCGAGTATCACATCAATAAATATCCTATCTATCGTTTTTCTTTCTTTTTATTATTACATTATCTTCTGGAATTGCTTGACCTTCGGCGTAATCTTGTTATAAATATAATATATACTGTATTAATTTAGCTTCTCTAACTAAATTCTCCACCCATTTCTTAAAGTGTAAAGTATGGGCAATTTTTCTTTATTTTAATCCAAATGTACACCGGGTGACGTAATAACGACGTTTGGTATTTATTATTTTTAATACTCCTTTTTTTTAGTTATTGATTATAAATACTGTTACACTAATTATATCATGTATGATCAATGCTAATACCGACTTAACGAGTTATCACACATTTATTATGCTTAAGGTAAGTGTTATTATTTAAACGATTTCACATTGATAACAAAGCATTAAAGTGACTACAGCATTCAACTTCATTGTCCATTGATTTAAAGGCAAAATCAACTGCACTATAATATAACGATTTGAACATAGTTTTAATTATTTTTAAACACTATGTCAAAGATGTCCTTATAGTAGGAGACAAAATGTACTTCTAGTCCTTCGGTTATATACTTTAGTAGTTCGTCATAGTCTTTCTTGTTCTCTTCAGGAAGTATCAAACAGTTAATGTTTTCCCTTCTCGCCTATAACATATAGATGATTCGTTACTATGTGTACTAATGCATACAAAAACGACAGTATTTATTGTATAAAACACGTTGCCATAGTAAAAATAAAGTTATTTTGTGTCATTTTTGGCGATAATAGATGTTATTTTAAAAGTACTCACGGCTATAGTTTTTTCCTTGATTCCGCCGACTGGCATTATTTTCCCTTTGAGCGAAATTTCACCAGTCATTGCTACATTTTTAAAAACGGGCTTGTTCAACGCCAACGAAAGCAATGCTGTAACAATCGCACAACCGGCACTAGGTCCATCTTTGGGTGTAGCACCCTAAAACAAGTATAACGTTAATAACAATATACTAATTTTAACTTTGTATACTTTAAAATGTTATTGGGCTGGAGATACAAGCAATTTCATGTCGCCATTTTCGTATTACACTTTGACTTTCGGTTAGAGATAAGAGATTAGAGATAAGAGATTAGTGATAAGAGATGAGTGATAAGATATTAGATATAAACGATAAAAGTTAAAATATCCATAATACAATTTTATTTTCCGCGAAGCAGAGAAAATAAATATTTTGTTTATTAGATATTCGTCGGTCATATTACCTCTGGAACATGTATATGCACGTTGCCAATCGACAGCAATACATTTTTTGGATCGACATCGCTTAGTATTTTTTTTGCCACAGTGTATGCCGTTTTGGCAGACTCTTGCATAGTTTCTCCTAAACGACCGGTAAGCACAATGGAACCCATCGTTTTATCTTTATCACGCACGGCTCTAGGATCTTTGGTCCATTCCGTTTCAATATACATCATTGTACCTCCTATAACACAAATAACATGAATTTCGTTTTTTTTAATCTTTTTACAGATAGTTCCAGAGTCTGAACTTACCCATGGCAGTCCAAGCTAAACCCATAACAACTCCGGGCTCAGGATTTTCATACATTCTATTTTTAGTGAACACTGGATTGCCCACAAAATCGTATAATTTATCTTTGGAAACTGTCACTTTTTCTTCTTGGCCTTTAACGATTTTATGCGCAACTTTTCGCATTATCTAAAATGGAAATGCATTAAAACTGTTAATGATAAATCCATTTGACAAAATATAACACGGACAAAGCTTGAACGAAAACGATACTTTTTCAATATGCTTTTGGAGATTCCGGACACCACTTTCACGGCAGTAAAATTTTATAAGAGTTGACAAACTTTCATCGACAATATCTATCTACACAAAAAGTAAAGGTACAAATTTAATGGAAAAAAAGCACCTTGCATCAGCGAGTTCTTGATCATTTTACTTGTTTATCAGTCAACCCAGTGGCCTTTAGTCCCTGAGGAATTAAATACTGTTTGGCAATGGCCATTTTTTCTTGGGCCACATACCCAGACACGTTTATCAGCTCCATTCGATCTCGCAGAGGCTCTGGAATTGTGTTGATAACATTAGCTGTGCAAATGAACAACACGTTAGATAAATCCACGGACACGTCTAAATAGTGATCTAGGAATTTGGTATTTTGTTCTGGATCGAGCATTTCTAGCATTGCCGACAACGGATCACCTTGATGCCCTCTGTAAAACAATAAAAAAACATGTTAAATACTACACACATGAAATCAGTAAATCACTTAGTATTAAACGAAATTGAATTATTAAATATTTTTACAATGATCGCTATTAGTAGAGCAGGTGTCCTACGACTTACGTTACAACTGCGGCCTACTAATTTTAAGATTTATTCAACACAAAGATAATTAGAAAAAACATATTAAAATATCACATATTTTTTTAATAATAGGAAAGTAAAAATAGTAAATAGAAAAGTTAATAATAATGAAAATCTGACATCATAAATGATGTCTTAAGTTAGCTTTATGGATGGACATAAATGTTTACAATTTAAACTGATTATTAAATATTGAAATTGTTAGAAGCTAAACTGATCAAAATTTAAGTAGTTTTTAAATTTGAACTTTATGATTTCCCCAATCGTTTTTTTTAAATTCACAAACACTGTAATCGGAAATATGAAATCTTTTAAAAATAACAATGGGGTATTATAGCTACTAACTTGTATTACCTTCCAATTTTATCTACTTCATCAATTAACACCAGTGGATTTTCTGTAGAAGTTTTTTTAAGACATTGTATGATTTTACCCGGCATGGCACCAACGTATGTCCTACGATGGCCTTTGATCTCGGCGACATCAGTCATACCACCAACGCTAAATCTAAAATACTGAAAATTATAAATGTTGAAATATCACAGTGAGTTGATAATTATATGAAATATGAGCTAGTTACAAAAAAAAAACACACTTCTCGGTTTAGAGCTTTTGCTATAGATCTAGCTATACTTGTTTTGCCGACACCGGGTGGTCCGTGAAAACATATAATTTTCCCATGGGTTGTGCCTTTCAATTTACTAACAGCAATAAATTCGAGAATACGTTTCTTTATGTCGTCCATTCCGTAATGATCTTCGTCTAGTATTTTCGATGCATAATCTAAATTAAAATTCTCATTACTAGTAGCACCCCATGGTAGTTGTGTGAGCCAGTCTAGATAATTTCTCGTGACACTAGAAAGTCAAAGCACACCGTTAAATTTTACAAAGTCAAGCAGTTCCTTTTCTTTTTTAACTACTTTTTTTAAAATTTATTTAAAAAAAAAAACCCTCCTTCGTTAAATATGTGTTTTGATTAAATAAAAATGAATGGCTATAAATAAATAACACAACCCCTTTATTTATTCAAAATTAAATTATATTAAAAAACTAATAATATTTTTAAGATTTTTAACTTACTTGAACTCGGAAGAATAATTTTCTAAAAATAATAATTTAGTCAACTCTTCTTCAATGACTTCCATAACTTTTGGTGTTACTTTTTTATCCTAAAAAATATTGTAATTTAAATTTGAAAACCCAATTAAAAAGTACTCATTTGTAAACATTTAGGAAGTTGTTTATTGTAATGACAAAATGGTTCTAGATAAAAATTATTAATAAAAATACCTTCAGTTAAAAATAACTACAATAATAAACTTGCTTTAATTCGGTCTCTGAACTTTTCTACAATGGAGTCTTTGTCATCTTTTTCTAAGCCCAGTTCTTTTTTTATGAGTTTAAGTTGTTCCCAAAGTAAAAATTTTCGATGAGGTTTTTTTATTTTCTCGTCTACTTCTTTACTAATCTTGATCTGAATTTTACTGAGCTCTAACAGTTTTTTCAGGCATCCCAAAGACAGTCGAAGGCGCTTAGGGACCTTTAAATTATTTAAAATTAAATGAAAAAAAAAAATAACAATAAGGAAACAACTAATTATAGGTACATCAGTTTCTTCTAAAATTTTTTGATATTCTTTAGTTTCAAGTTCATGTTCAGTAAAAGCATAAGCAACATCGGATAAGTATGACGGGTCATCGGCTATATTACCATGTTGTAACATTGAATTCAATATTTCCACATTTATAGAATTTATACTGACTATCGATCGAAGTGTTTTGATAATTTCTTGAGAAAGTGCCTAAAAACATAATTAATTTGTTATACAAATTAACTCGATTAACAAACACTGAAAATGATAATTTCAAAACAACCCATACTTTAATTTCCAACGTTATTTTGTAAGGTTGGTCTTTTATATTTTCTACCTCGACCATCAGCACTTCTTGCTGAGTTTTGTCCGTTTCTTGATTCGATTCTGTCGCTTGCTGTGTGTTAGTTGTGCCTTTATCGTTTTCTTGATCTTCGAAAAAAGGTTTGGTCAATTTGATTCTTCTGAAACCTTGTAGAAACAAATGTAATTCGTCGCCGAATTGTCGCATTTCGTAAATTCTTCCTAAAGACCCAACGTCATACACTTCATCAATGTTGTTTACTAAATCTGTGGTGGTCCTGACAATATAAAATATCATATTTATTTATTTAAACAGTATAAATGACAAGAGTGATTTTTTTCTTTATCACATACTTGTCGTCTTTTCTCATACACAGTGCGACGAAAGGTTGATTCAATGCTTTTTTTCTCTTAATCAACGCTATCAGTTTTGGATCACTAATCTACAAACAAACACATTGATTAAGTTGACGATATTATTGTTGTTAGCTTCGAAACCAAAGAAAAACTGGGCTCTTATGAGAAGAGATAAATTAAATCATAACCGACATCTCGACATTGCCTAGTTGTAGTTGTAGGGAAATTGTAATTTTTCGTTTATTCCGGCTAAACAGTTCACTCGATAAACGTGGAAACCGGTGACGACGTTGTTGTTGGTGTAGGTTCTAGGATATATGAACAGTGTAGCCATGAGTCGCAGAAAAGAAAATCAAATATTTGCGTTCTGGCTCACTGTCTATTTCTCAATATGGCTGATCTTTTTTGACATTTTATGTCTTTACTTAAAATTTTTTTTTTTGTATAAACCCTAAGATACCCCTCTGTTTCCACTCAATATATTGATATAGTGTACCTCGAGAATTCTAAAGTGTCTAGGGAACAACGGAGGCTTTGGTATTGCCACCAACGGCAAGTAAGGTAAGTTTTCCGGCACTTGAATAGTAGCTACCGACCGACTATCCTGATTGGCTACGTCCTCGAATTTAAAGTTTTGCTTGTCATCGCCATCAACAGCATCATTATCATCGTCGTTGTGCTTATAGTCAAACCATCTATAACGCACTGACATGTATACCCGTGATACAGCTGCACTCGATGGTGTCAATAATGAAGTACGTCTGCCTCGTGGTGGGCACGGTCTACCGTTGTTCCACAAGACAACACTTGCAAAACGCACAAACCGACGGTCGAACATCAACATTCGTTTTACTAACGCATTCTGACTTAGTATTCGAGGTAACATTTTGTTTTTTTGTTTTTTTAATACAAATATAGGTATAATACAATATGGTTCTACTCGTTTTACTAAAGAAAAAACCACGACAACGAAAATTCTAAACGTGCGTCGAGTTAGCCATAAACGAGCCAACAATATTTTGATAACAGAAAGAGGCGCGGCGTTGGTGTGTCGGATACATCCGTTATTCTGACATCCCATCTCCATTCTATACTCTCCTACCCGCCAGGTTGACCCCCTATAAACTTCCCGATCACACAAAGTAAAGAAGTAATGAATAACAATTATAATTTTTTTATTGTATGAGGAAAATAGGAACATTTATAACTTTTAAAGTTTGGTATTAGCAAAAAAAAAATATATGTAGGATGCAAAACATGTTGGGTGGTGTAGTAGGGGCGAGAAACGATACAATTATGAAATTAAACAATATATATATATAGACCAAATTTCATCACAGCGAAATATATATTTATTTCTGTTATATAAAGCCGCACAAATTGTTATGTCAGTGGCAGTTTCTCGGGTCAAGCCCTGGAAATCAAACCATGTGAAAAACAATAGCACACAAGTTTTGCCGCGTAGTTTTTTTTGACTTTCGAAATTCTAGATTGTATTCATAAATATATTGAACAAATATTGTGCTCTTTTTTTCAACGTCTTACTGCTTCGAACGTTAGGTATAATATTTATATCTTCACAAAACCGAGTAAAAACTCAAGAGTACACCTGTTGTTGACGACATTGACATTTTCAAATATTGCCAAAATAAACACCTGATGTCCTTGACAAGTATTGTTGGTGGATCACACTATCGTAGCGGCTAGTCAAGTTTAACGTGACATTGGCGTTAAGATTTCTGTGTTAAAATTATATTTTACAACGGCAATGTTTTATTTAAAATTTGTAATTGTAGTGTTGTGTTTAGCAAGTACGAAAATCGTAAACAGTAAATGTGATGAAATCCATCAGGTATTATTTTTTATTATATTTTAAAAGAATCTATCAACATTCTCTAAGAGCCATTGTCTTAATAATAGAAAATACTCCATGAATAAAAAATTCAGTACAAAAGCTATTACTTAAAAAAGCAAATTACAGTCAAGGTTTTAGAAGAAAGGATGAAAACGAGATAAAAAAATGTGCGAATCAATCCACAAAATAAATATAAGTGACCCTTCAGTACATCACTATCGGACTTGGAAGGGTGATTTGTTTTTACCTTTGTTATAGAAACTTATTAATAATTTTGATTGACATATTTTGTGACCCAAATACACTCTAAGGCTAAATTCCAACTTATATCTCTTGGAAACATTTAAATTCTCTAAATAAAGAGATAAATAGCTAGAGTCGGCAACAATGCCATGAATAAACATGTCAAATAATATGATATCCTCATGATTAACTACGGTGACTTTTAGTGGAATTAGGTACCTAAATATTTTGTTTTTTGAAATTCCAGAGCAAACATTTGCAGAAAAAGTTTATTGAGACCGTGAACAGTATCCCTACGCTTGAACAAAACTGCAATTATGTTCCCGACAAAGATGTCATTGCCATGCTGGACTTGGTAGACCACGGAATGAATGGGACTAAGCCCACGAGCTATCTAAGAAAACTGTTGTCACTGAGTTGCACTTATGGGCACGTCACGCTCTATATGTTGTACCATTTTATTGACATGCAGATTAAGGGCCAATCTATCGATGCGACGTTTTTATATTATTACAGAGAATTTATGCATCACATGCTCCAGGTTCTGTACTTGGCTGATAGTTTTGCAGACCGGGAATTGTGGTACGTAGCTATAACGTTGGACGCTTTCGTACACCGTAAACTCGTTTGGGGCTCTATAAACTTTAAGGGAATGGCCGATTCGTTGATTGGTTCTCTGATACAGAGATGCGTGTCCGACCAATTATCGAGTAACTTTCCTGTGTTCGAACAAATACCAAGACGGTTTGATTTCGCCTCATATAACCGCCAGCTGGGCACCCAATTGATGTTGTCCGAAGGCCACCAGCGATTCATGGCGGATCTATACCACGGCGATGATCAATTCGAAATTTACCAGTTTATTTGGGATCAAAATCGAAACTACAAGAATTTTACTCCGCCTGGCACTTGGTTAAAGGATTACAACGGTAAACATTTGCAGACGGTCTACGAAGATGTGACTCTGAAATGGAATTCCGACTTTTACTCTTTACAGGGCTACACGGACAGCGTTCGAAATCTCGTTCTGGCGGTCACGTACTACGCTCTTCTGTTGCATTGCTAACTCTCTTTATTTGTCGTTTGTACCGCTCTAGTTGTCAGAGACAAATCTAAATAGGAATGTAGAAAATTAATTTTTAAACAAAATTTAAACGTCTACATTGCGGTAATTTGTCTAAAGATTTGCGACAATTTGCTTGTAGATTTTATTTTTCTTTCACCGTTAAAGGTCTGAATGTCATTCATAAATTGTCCATAAAATAGGCGAAATTTAAAAACATATTATTTCTACTTTTTCTCTTACTACACCATAATAGTTTTATAATAAATATCTTGGGAGGTGTCTCCTTATTTTCAAGTTTGATAACCATGGCCAACCATAATTCCAATAATTGAGATTATCGGTATATTATTCGTCAAACCAAAACAAATTTTACATAACTATCGAAAAACCGATATATATAAATTATTGTATTTTGCTTTCTCATGTCAATGTAGTGTTATAAGATGTGTTATTTAGTTAATTATGTGGTTTCTAGGACTTGGAAATGCACATTTTTTGAGTATTGTGAATAGAATCCCCACGCTGGATAAAAAGGCAGAGCAGTTTACGATTCCTGAATTGAACGCACTGATAGACGACGCAAACAAAAAAGAATCGACGAACTCAATGGCACCCGAGAAATATCAGAGAAAAATAAGAGCATTGAATTACGCGTACATGCACGCCACTCTATATATGTTTTATCACCTATACTATTCATACAAAAACAATAGAATAGATAAAGTTTGTTTTTACTTGCATCGATACACAAAATGTGCCCACCGCCTAATGTCGGTTTTGTACGCGTCGAAGGGTTTTATTTTTCGAGATTTGTGGTTCGCGGTGATTGCTTTTGACTCCTTTAGACACAGTACAACTTTCGAGAATATTAGGATTTGCAACAGAATGGAAATGTCTATTTTAGATTCAATAAAGACATTTCAAACAGATAAGTTCGGTTATACAGACTGTATAACTGAATTTTTTCTATCATACGACGAGTTGGTCGCAAAAGGACCGTACGATTTTGCAGCCTACAACGACCAACTCTTGTCCAAGTTGATGTTGTCCGATGGCAACGAAGCTTTTATGATTAATCTGTACCGAGGAGAAGAACGATTCGACATTTTCCGGTTTATTTGGAACGACGATCATCACTATACTAACATCGCTCCTCCAGCCAGCTGGTGTCAGTTGTACGATGACAAGCATTCGAAGAAGGTCTATGAAGACCTTTTGTTAAATTGGAAGGAGTCTGCGTACTCAATAGTCCGGTACAAATATTCCGTCATCAATACTGTTATGATGGTCACGCATTATGCTCTGCTTTTGCACTTCCACTATTTGATGACCACGTGGTCCAACATAACAGAGATGGTCAAATCTGACGATTTCGCGGCGAGTGTGCGGATTCCTTTACCTTTAGTCAAGATCATTTTTTGTGACTTAAACGTCCCCGAAGACGATACTAGTCTCATCGGAGAAATAGAAAATAAACTGGCCAATTCTAGCGACAACACTGACTGGACTACGTTCAACGCTTTCGTCAATCGTTTGTTGGTACGATACAATTTCTACACCGCCACACGATTAAACTTGAAACAAATGGATTATTCCATGATGACGAAAGAGTTTATGGTGCCAGACCAAATGGAATTGTCCGCCTTGAAAACGAAACTATTGGAATTTGTCGAAATATTGAACAGTTACTACGAAACCGTTAAACGGACATTGTCACCAACCACTTTTCGTGTTCTTGAAAGTTTTTCGCGTACTAAACGCGGACAATGGGAAAAAAATATAAGACAAAGCAAGAGTTCGAGATGAGTAGGTTACGCTATGGAGGACGTAAATAGCCTAGTTTCATAAAAATAAAGACTAAAACACTTAGTCCCTTCCTAAAGTGTCTGTTTGGTAACAGATGAAATTTTATTTTCTTCTTGATGTAGGCTAAAATGACCTTTTTTTATTTTTGTTTTCAAAATTGTGTAACAAGGTTTCATACTCTAAAATTGCTTGTCCTTCCATAAATAGTGGTTTACGTTCTCTTTAGTGTAAATATCAGTTTATTTGGTGGTAAACGAGAATCGACTTTTATTAGATGTTAAATAATTCACTGTTTCTTTTATAATTCGGATATGTTAACTTTTACTAAACAGTTTCATTTTATAATATTGCATTGTATTGTATATTAATAATCACAACCTAACCTAACCATGCAATGCTTTCAGTCTCCTTTATAATTTTGTAACCTTTTCTTAAAATATAAAGGTAATATCATTTGTGTGCTTTTTAATTGTTAGAACATAAAACCTAAGTCATACTTTTGGGAATAATTTGCATTAGACGAGGTTGTTAGGTCAATTTAAGGTATGAACTATTCTAGACTGGCCACCAGGTTGAAAGAAAAAAGGTAGAGAAGAAAAGGTGAGAGGGTGAGGGAAGAATTGAGGACAATATCATTAATAGGAGTTAGCACATATTCTGGTAAATTTTAGCACCGCCAATGTAGTGCACTCCATAGTGCAATGGTCCTTTGTGGTCTCGCAATTATTATATTATATTATAAATTCGTCTGCTGTCAATGTACAGTTCCATATATTTAGTGACTGTACACTACTATTGACCTCTACTCACTCTAACAACTCCTGTAATACTGGATATTTTACACTATGTTCAAGTATGCCTGTATTCTTTGCTGGTCCTATTGCGGTCACATCATCTACAAAGCACACTTTTTGGATTTTTCAGCATTTTCAGTTTATTAGGTCCCCGTGAGACTCTGCCATCTACCCTATTATCTCCTCAACCTAACTTAAATTGACCCAACTGACCTAATCTCATCTTCCTCCTTTTAAATTGTATTTTATAAATGTTAAAAGTCACATTTTAATATATCTAAATAAAATTAACAACGGGACTACTTGTATTACGGTAAAACTAGAATAAAGCAAATATTAGTATAATAATATTCATAATTTATACAATGCTACATTAAATCTCTTTTTTTTTTAATAATTCAAATAAATAATAGGTTTATTATTAAAAATAATTTATAATGCGAGTTATGACAAATTAATAATTAGTTAATAGCTAGTTGAAAATATTACTTATAATAAAAATAAGAGAAATAATGTATTAATAATAAAAAAAACAGTTAGTAAATTGAATAGTAATTTTTTATTAACTTAATACATAACATTGTTTATAAATTTAATTTTTGGGTGTAACTATTTTTCTACTCAAACGAATGCATTTGGTATCTATAGTTAAGTTACAGACAGACTGAGAATCGAGTTTATAATTATCAGTTTTAGGAGAAGTCAAGTCAAAGGTTATTAAATGTTTCCTGTTTTTTTCTGTATTTACCACCCTTATTTCCTTCTACAAACTATATAAGATTAGGAAATGTACCAAAGTGAATAATTTTACCATTGATCCAAAGACACTGGCAACTAACTTTGCACAACTAACTTTACTACAATTTTTAACAATATTTTTTATATAGAAGTTTATATTTGGCCAAAATATTAAAATAGCTAAGATTTTAATTCAGTTTTGAACATGCAAGATTATGTTACCATCTTTATTTATTTTATCTACTTCAGTTACATTAAGTCCTGCTCTAGAGAAAGTGTCAACAATTATAAGTAATTTAGCATAAACAAAATATGTTAATTTAAAGTTAAAAGATTTTAATTTAATCATTATGTGTTGGAGTCGGCAGGAACAGAATACAGAGGTTTAGTAAAAAGTGTGACTAGTGTTTTATGGTCAGTTTGCACAGTAATTGTTTGACCATACAATTATTAATGAAATTTGTTGCAACCAAACATAATTGCATAAAGTTTTTTTTTATTTGAGAGAAATGTTGTTTACTTTTTCTTAATGATTTTTATATAGTATTACATAACAAAAGTAGGTAATATAGATTGCCACCGTATCTTTAATAAAACAATTACTCGAAGGTTATCTCATAATTTAAGTGCGACTCAAAATAGTTATAGATGGAAATGGTTGCCCGGCTGAACTTATTTCTTTTTTTTTTGCAATACGAATACGTAAAAGAGTAAACACAATAGTTCAAAAGTTTTGCCGCATAGGTTGATTTTTTTTGCTTTCAACATTCTAGATTGTATTTATAAAAATATTAAACAAATAGTGTGTTCTTTTTTTCAACGCCATACTGCTTCGAACGTTAGGTATAATATTTATTAAACTCGCAAAACCGAGTAGAAACTTAAGAGTACACCTGTTGTTGACGACATTGACATTTTCAAATATTGCCAAAATAAACACCTAAATTCCTTGATAAGTATTGTTGGTAGATCACACTATCGTAGCTGCGAGTCTAAGTAAACGTGACATAGGAGCTAAGAATTTTGTGTTAATATTATATTTTACAACTGCAATGTTTTTTTTTAAATTTGTAATTGTAGTGTTGGTTTTTGCAAGTACGAAAATCGTAAACAGTAAATATGATGAAATCCATCAGGTATTATTTTTTATTATATTTAAAAAAAATCTATCAACATTCTCTACGAGCCATTATCTTAATAATAGAAAATACTCCATGAATAAAAAATGCTGTACAAAAACTATAGCTAAACAAATCGAATTTCAGAAAAACTTCTAGGAAAAAAAGGCTAGGAGATGAAAAGGATATTAAACAAATTCCCCCAGAAAGTTATCAACAAAATCCCTAGATAACACAAAATAACCCGGCAATAGGTTTTTATAGTTAAATAGGATAAACTTATCACACACTAAGAACTAAAGAAATAGCAGACTTGGCTACAATGTAGAAACCACTACTTTGATAGGCAAACTTTTTAGGGAAGGTAGTCTAGAACTTGGCCCTTTTTCACTGTTAGGAATTTATTGGAGATATAATATACAACCTTTGTTATAAGAAATTAAAAAAAATCGTAGCTAACATTTGTTTTTATTACATATGGGACATTCTCAGTCAAATCACGCGGTCATCGGCCTGACCTCCTCAATTTTTTTTTCAAACTTCTTTTAGTCCAATATAATACCCTTATTTTTTGGAAATTTTTATCACTAATTTTTGCCCCAAAATAGAGATTTTTTAAGTTAATTTTCAAAAAAAATCGATTTCGACCAGTTTTAAATTTCTGAAATTTTTATCATAAAATCAGAGACTTAAATCAAATCTTTTCGTCTAAAAACGGGAGTGGGCCGAGATTTATTTCTATTTTTTTTTAAATGATGTAAATTTTCCCGGGTGACCACCCATCTTGGATCAAGCAGCAACGAACACAGCTTAACCTCAGATGCCGCGTGGCAGCTGAGGTCTCCACTGCGCCCACACTATGCCACTCCGTATTGTTTTTAATGTTATTCGTAAGGAACATTTTTCACTTTTTACTCCTAAATTATGCAAAAATTAAAATATTACCAAGATATGTTTAATTTTTAATTTTATTTTTTTAGTAAGAAAGCTAAAATTAAACCTTTTTTTTCTTCAGATTTAGAAAATAAAATGTTTTTTTTCATTAAAAAAAAATTAGAAATAAATCTCGGCCCACTCCTGTTATTAGACTAAAATATTTGGTTTAAGTCTCAGATTTTATGATAAAAATTTAAAACTGGTCGAAAACCTATATTTTTGAGGCAAAAATTAGTGATAAAAATGTCCTAAAAATAAAGGTCTTATATGAGACTAAAGAGAATTTTAAAAAAGATTTGAGGTCAGGCCGATGACAGCGTGATTTGACTCAGAATGTCCCCTAAGCATTAGGAAAAATTTCCAATCTCCGAAGTGAGCTACACTGCCCTAAAATGACAATTTTTAAAACATGCCAAAAATTATGATATCTTCTCGATTGTCCATAGACACAAGTTTCCATTTTCAAATATTCAACTAAATATTTTAATTTATTTAAGTTGCAGAAAAAGTTTTTACAGAATATCAACAGAATCCCTACGCTGGAACCAAACTGCAATCATGTTCCCGACAAAGATGTCATCGCCATGCTGAACTTGGTAGAACACGAAATGAATGGGACTAAACCCCCGAGCTATCTAAGAAAACTGTTGTCGCTGAGTTGCACATATGGGCACGTCACGCTCTATATGTTGTACCATTTTATCGACATGCAGATTAAGGGCCAATCTATCGATGAGACGTTTTTATATTATTACAGAGAATGCATGCATCACATGCTCCAGGTTTTGTACTTGGCTGATAGTTTTTCAGACCGGGAATTGTGGTACGTGGCTATAACGCTGGACGCTGTCGCACACCGTAAACTCGTTTGGGGCTCTATAAACTTTAGGGGAATGGCCGATTCGTTGATTGGTTCTCTGATACAGAGATGCGTGTCCGACCAATTATCGAGTAACTTTCCTGTGTTCGAACAAATACCAAGACGGTTTGATTTCGCCTCATATAACCGCCAGCTGGGCACCCAATTGATGTTGTCCGAAGGCCACCAGCGATTCATGGCGGATCTATACCACGGTGATGATCAATTCAAAATTTACCAGTTTGTTTGGGACGGCAATCGAGACTACAAGAATTTTACACCACCTGGCACCTGGTTAAAGTATTACGACGGTAAACATTTGCGGACGGTCTACGAAAATGTGGTTCTGAAATGGAATTCCGACTTTTACTCTTTACAGGGCTACACAGACAGTGTTCGAAATCTCGTTCTGACGGTCACGTACTACGCTCTTCTACTGCATTGTCACTACTTACAGATGACGTGGTACATTGTATTTCAACATGTTAATTCGGTCAGCTTATCTAGTGAACTGTTGCAGATTCCGTTATCTTTAGTCGAGAGTATTTTGCAGAATGTGCACATTTTAGAGGATATGAAATACCTGAATGATATAAAAATTAATCTCACCTTCCACGAGAACGCTGATCGATCAGAGTTCAATCTGTTTGTAAATCGGCTGTTGGATCGATACAATTTTTACGCCTGTAAGTTCGACCTCGAAAAATTGGACTATAAATTGATGAAACAGAATATTTCGGTACCAAATGAAATGAACTTGGTCGACTTAAAGATGATATTATTAGGATTTAATAAAATACTCGACAGCTATTACGAAACCGTCAAACGGACATTATCGCCAACGAATTTTCGCATAATCGAATATTTCACATCCAACAAACCGGTGAATACAACGGAACAGGAGCAGGTAATTGAAAGTTTTTAACGTTATAAACAAATTTGGCAAAGTTCTTATGAAACTACTCTTACAAACGTTGTAATAACTTATAACCACATTTATTAAAAGCAACTCCATAATAATAATTCATAAGTTTGCAGGCTTTGGATTGGAGCATCTGAGACGGGTTTTAAGGTAGTTCTTTGTCAGATCAGGTTTTCGAGATAAATAAATAATTTGTTTTCGCCATAAACAATTGTCATTGTATATAAAACTAACAAAAAACAGAAATGGAATGCAGTAAGCCATTTATTATTGTTTTGCGTCTTAGCGTCTTCTAACCTTTAATAATCGAATGTAGGAAAAAGATTTTCAATAAAATTGTACACCCATATTATAGTGGTAATTTATCAAAAGATAAATGAAAATTTGTCTGTAGTTTTTACTTTTTTTATGTTATGACTGACTTTTTAAAATGATGTAGAAGCCACGTACGTAATAATAACACTCCTCAGTTACTTTGCACAACCTCTTTGGCATTGTTAATATGTTTTCAATAAAATTAAAAAAAATTATTTTAATTTGATCCAAAAGTTGGCCGACAAATTTCACATAAATAAAAAAAACTGATGATAAAACACTAATTGTGTTTTGTTTTTTCGTGTCCATGTAGTATTATTAAATAATTACACTTAGTTTATTCTGTCTTTTCTAGGACTTGACAACGCACATATATTTTTTGAGTATTGTGAATAGGATTCCCACGCTGGATAAAATGCCAAAGCAGGTTACGATTTCTGAAATAAACGCAATGATAGACGACGCAAACAAAGGAAAATCTATGAAATTCATGGCACCTGAGAGTTACCAGCGAATAATAGGAGCATTAAACTGCGCGTACGTACACGTCGTTTTATATATGTTATATCACCTAAACGATTTATACAAAAGTAACAAAATGGTTGATAAGGATTTTTACTTGCTTCGATACATAAAATGCGGGCACCGCATAATGTCGGTTATGTACGCATCGAAAAGCTTTATTTTCCCAGAGTTGTGGTTAATGGTGATTGCTTTGGACTCCTTCAGATACAGTACAGTTGTCAGAAATATGAAGATGTACAACAAAATGTTAATTAACATTTTAGGTTCGTTAGAGAACTGTCACAATGACAAGTTTATAACCGAAGTTTTTCTAAATTATAATGAGCTGGTCGAAAAAAAGCCGCGCGATTTTACAGCCTACAACGACCAACTCTCGACAAGGTTGATGTTGTCTGATGGCAACGAAGACTTTATGATGAATCTGTACCGTGGCGAAGAACGATTTGACATTTTCCAATTTATTTGGGACGTCAATCGAGGCTACGCTAATTTCACTCCTCCGCCCGGCTGGTTTCCGTTGTACAACGACAAACATTTGCGAATGTCTTACGAACAAGCGTGTAATTGGAGGGATTCCACGTACAACATAGTTCTATACAAAGATGCCATCATCAATACCGTTATGATGGTCACGTATTATGCTCTGCTCTTGCACTTCCACTATTTGGGGACTAACGTAACAGGCAAGGTCAAGTCCGACAATTTCGCGGCGTGTGTGCGGATTCCTTTGCCTTTGGTCAAGATCATTTTTTGTGACTTAAACGTCCCCGAAGACGATACTAGTCTCATCGGAGAAATAGAAGATAATCTCGCTAATAGCAACAACACCGACCGCACCGCGTTCAACCCTTTCATTAATCGTCTGTTGGTACGATTCAATTTCTACACCACACAATTAAACTTGAAACAAATGAATTATTCCATGATGACGAAGGAATTTTCGGAGCCAGAACAAATGGAATTGTCTGCCTTAAAAACGAAACTACTGGATTTTGTTGAAATATTGAAGGATTATTACGAAACCGTTAAACGGACATTGTCGCCAACCACTATTCGCGTTATTGAATGTTTTGCGTCCACCAAAAGTGAGAAACCGAACAACAGGACAAAGAAGAAAATGTATTGGGCAGCTCGTCTCCAGGGTTACGTTTAAGGGTTCGGAAAGCGGAAAATTTCATGAAAATTAAAACTAAAACGCGTTAGCACTTTCTAAAGTGTCTATCGAACAGATTTCTACATTTTAACTTCTCTATGTAGGCTAAAAAGACCTTTTTATTTTTAATTTAAAAATTTTATAAAAAGCGTTTATATTTTTACTTTTTAATAGTTGTTTTAAGAAATCCATGTTTATTTCCATGTCTTAAGTTCTATTTTGTCAGTACAGCAATACTCTGTTATTATAGTTTGATGTTAAAATGGTCATGAAATTTATTTTTATTTTTAAAATGTCTATTTTACTATAAAAAACCATCATTGATAGTATATATTTAAATATTTTCTTCAAATAATCATGTTTAATACTATGTCTAAAGTTTTATGTCTGAAAAATTTTTTTTACCTTAAATTTAGTAGGCTTATTTTAAATTGGTTATTTTTTGTCAAATATTGCCTATGGTTTGTCCTTTTATAAATAGCGATTACAGCGGTATTAAATGAGAATCAACTTTTATTAAATTTTAAACAATTTA
>NW_026096455.1:0-11170 GCF_023614345.1 Adelges cooleyi
CAGAGTTGTGCAAATTCTTATTCGAATAATTATTCGAATAAAACGTTATTCGAATAATTTTTCTACAAATTATTCGAATAAATTTTTATTCGACAATTTTTTTTTCAAAATTATTCGAATAAAAGGTTATTCGAATAATTTTTTCACAATTTATTCGAATAATTTTGAAAACAACATTTTCGAATAACTTTTTATTCGAATAATATTTTAGCTTCGATGCAAAGCGAGAAGGTATTGGTTTTACTCTGATGTATGTTTTTTTTTTATCTGTATACACTGTAACTTCTTTAATACTGGACCAATTCCTTCGAATAGCAACTCTATAAATCGCAATTTTCATCTAGTTGGTACTTTGGGGGGGTAAAAGTTGAAAAAGTTTAACTCTTCACAGGCGAAAGTTGAAAAAACAAAAAAAAAACCGTACGAGTTTTTAAGTTAGAACTTTTACTGGCTATAGCTTCGAGAAAAAGAGTCGGATCGAGTTGAAATTTATAAGAAATATTTATTTAGTATGCCCGCGCACGTCAGTTATATCAAATTTGAATTTAACCCAATGCCCACCCCCTAGGGGGGGTACAGGTTTTTTTGTTTTTCGGGGTTTTTAGCCGTAATTTTAAGACCTTTGGGTTGAAAATTTGCCAGTAGTTGGAACTCATATGTATCCATAACATATTAAACGGAAAAATAATTCGGCACTACAGTTTTTTTTTAATAGCCGGAAAACTGTGTTTTCGCAGATTGCGTATATTTTAACAAAAAACACTTAAAATCTTAAAAAAATTGTTATCAAATCATTAAAACAATTTTATGTAGATCTATGCAGAATGATACTATTGAGTTTTGTGCTCAAGTAACACTTTTGACTTTAAGTTGACACAAAGTTCAATTTTTTTTTTTTTTTTTTTTTTTAAGTACAAACGCACTCTACCAGATGTGAGAAACGAAAAAAAAAAAGTATAATTTTTTGTTCTATTGGCATCATCGTGTGTACGAACGGCATATTGATGCGCGCTCTTATCTGCTCCGTAATGAATTATGAAATCAGTTATGATAGAAAATATTGTATGTCGTTTCAAATAGTATTTTTAAATCTCTACAAAAACGCTAGTTTTTATTCTGGTTGTAACTTGTATTACGCTGTATAAAACTTTTATGACGTAGTTGATGTTTATTTTATCAATTTTCATTATTTAATAAAAAACAATTTGTCAACAGAATATAACTAACTGGGTGTGGATTTTATTAAGTCACAGTTGATATAAAATCGATTTGGACTTGAACTTTTTGCGGAATGACTGAATTTAATTTAAGAAACTAATTTAATTTTAATTGGCAGCCATTACGTGAGAAATGATAACATGAGTTGTTTATACTATAGTGTATAGTTGTTGTAATTATCAATTTTCGAGACAAAATAATATTTGATCGTGACCATATAAACGCCCGATCGCGTTATCAACTGTCCACCGTCTTATGTACACGGTACAGGTGGGAACGAAAAACCCCTTATCGGCCCGAGCCGGTCATGGAGTGTGAGAGAGTGGTCGGGGGGTGATGACATTTGTAGGTAGTTGCCAGTCAGTATTCGATAATTCGATTATCAGTTATTGATTTAAAATTGATCCGGAGTGTCAATCCGCTGTCGTTCCGAGTATTATTATTTTTATTTACATATTGTAAAAAATATTTAATTATAAAAAAATATTTTCTTTACATAATTTTCGGTGTTAAATTTCCACCTTCGTATAAAACCACCTGCACACCGTTTGCTTGTGGCTATACACGTTAGTAATATTTAACTAATAAGTAATAAATGTAGGTAAAATTTATTGTTTTCTCCATCACAGTACCAGTATACAATTTATTTTAATTTAAATGTAAGAAAATCGATTTTTCTTTAGAAAATAACAAGAAATTATTATACAGGATGAGGCAGTAAAACGGCGATTTTCTAATGTATTTAAATGGTAAAATCCGTTTCACTATCCCACCCTTTACATTTTAAGGATCTATGAAAAGGTTTTTTTAGTTGCATTTTATTTTGTACATTGTCAATCTAGTAAAATAGAAGTATAATATAGCTTTGAAATAATATAATCTGTGAAGTATAAATAGTTTGTGTGTGATTGCTTTAATGGAAGTATATAATACATAAATATTAATTTTATTGAGAATAAGCGATTATAATTTAAACTATGGAGTACAAACGATTGAAACATGAATCGTCGACCATTCCAACAAAATATAACAAGACATTGTATATGTGTTATTTGGTCCACTAAGTTTTTGCAAAAAAAAAAAAAAACAGTACAGTGGGGTCGGGGCATAGTGGGGATGGAGCATAGTTGGGTCGGGGCATATTGGGGACGGGGAGGTCACAGGTTTACAGGAATTTTTAAATCTGAAAGTGATAAAATCACTTTCGAAAAAACGCTTCGATGCAAATCGGTAGTTAGTATTTTCAAGCCAGTACAGTCCAAACCAAGCACAGTATAAACCAGCAAAGTTAGAAAGTTTTAAATGAAGGTTCTGTATTTACAAATGAGCATCAAAGCGTTTATTTGAAAGCGATTTTATTCAATTTTATCACTTTTATTTATAATAATTCTTGTAGACCTGTGACCTCTCCGTTTCCTCATTGCTTTGATTACATTATGCCAATACTCTACTGTACTAGTCCTCTCGGATAAAATCACTTTCAAATTAACGCTTTGATGCTCATTTGTAAATACAGAACCTTCATTTAAAACTTTCTAACTTTGCTGGTTTATACTGTGCTTGGTTTGGACTGTACTGGCTTGAAAATACTAACTACCGATTTGCATCGAAGCGTTTTTTCGAAAGTGATTTTATCACTTTCAGATTTAAAAATTCCTGTAAACCTGTGACCTCCCCGTCCCCAATATGCCCCGACCCAACTATGCTCCATCCCCACTATGCCCCGACCCCACTGTACTGTTTTTTTTTACAATTTATTCCAATAAAAAATTATTCGAATAAATAATAATAAATAATGATACTTTTCTTACGTACTTTAAATGTAAAAATGGTATAATTGATATATTCATTCTATGTATATAATGCGTAATAAAAAATGTAGGTATAAACATCATATGTAAAGTTTTAAAAAAAAAAAGTATTTATTTTCCTCTATTCTTACTATAAGATTTACATATTATTCAGCTATATACTTAATATAAAGCATATATAGTACCAAAAATAAAACAAAATATCCGAGCCTATATGTAAGAAAACATTATTGACTTAAAGCAGAATTTGATCATTTTAAATGTGTTATCTGTAAATGATAAATTTTAATTATTTTATTCATTCTGTAAATCATATCTATAAGTTGTAATTTTTTCATTTTTTTATTACGAGTTAGTAAAAAGTCAATGCCTTGTTATTATATAATTTAACTACTATTATTATTATATTAAGACATTTTTTATAATTTTTTCTTTTTGTTATTATTTCTACAACCAAATTGTGTAATAAGATTGGTGTTATTTTTATTATTAGATAGTTGTAATTTTGTTTATTTATTAGTTTTCACTAGTTTTCGCAAAACTTACTTAATTACTATTTTTTCAATGTTCTTTTGTTCTATGTCTGTATTTAAAGTAATATTGACTAAAGCTCTAACTTATTATACAATACCTATCTATATTTTATATAAACTATTTCTTAAATTGTCCTTGGTTAATTATACCACATTAATGTAAAAATATCGTCGTTTATATAAAAAAATGTCTACTGAGTATTCTATTTTTTTTTTCGTATTTGATAAGTAATTCCAATGTGCCTAACACAAAACTCAATTTGTGAAATCTGTAAATAAAATTAAAATACGTATAAAACACTTCACACTAAGTTTTCCAACCTTTGAAATAGACATAGGTTAATTTTATTTTTTGTAGTTAATTTGTTTTTATTGAATTTAGACGGTGATAAGAAAATTTTAAATTAAATTTAAGATTTATCCTAGTGTTTATAAATAGTGCATAACATGTAATATATAATATATATTAAAAAATTATTATTAAAAAACATCACTTACAAATTATTCGAATAATGGTGTACAGTTATTCGAATAATTTCATATATGATTACTCGAATAATGTTAGTCGAATAAAACGTTATTCAAATAATTTTAAATATGATTATTCGAATAATTTTTTTTTCGAATAAAAATTTGTTATCTAGATAAAGACATTATTCGAGTAAAATTTATTCGAATAAAAAGTTATTCGAAAATTTTTTTTCAAAATTATTCGAATAATTTTAAAAGTAATTATTCGAATAATTTTTTATTCGAATAATTTCAAACATACTTTATTTAAATAATTTTTTATTCGAATAAAAGTGTATTCAAATAACTATTTTTGAAATTATTCGAATAAAAGTTTATTCGAATAATTATTTTTGAAATTATTCGAATAAAAGTTTATTCGAATAAATTTACTCGAATAATGTGTTTATCTAGATAATTATTTAGATAACGTTTTATTCGAATGATGCACAACTCTGCATATTATACACTTACAATACAATAAATACTAGCTAAAAATGTATTTGTTTTGTGTTTTTTGAAAATACGTTTTATTTCATTATTTCTGTTCCTGGAATCACTTCTACAATTTTTTCTAACAATAATTTTTCGTTAAAAAAAATGTTTAGTGATTTATAAGTGAAAAATGGAAGATCCTATGAACATTTTTCTCATAACCTTTTTTGTAGACAATTTAATGATCTATCAACATGAATTGATCGAGTCATTGGTACACGAATCTAGTTGAGTTATCAGAACCAAATTCTACCTAAAAATTGTTTTCAAAACTAAAAAACCAAATTTTCACATAATATAGACAACAACGTTGTCTGTGCTCTACCGTGTTTTTTTTTTCAATACTTCAACCAGTTAATAAATAATAAATTAATCGAGGGGCTAAATTCCAAAGAGACTATTTCCATTTTTCTCATTTTACAGGAGAGCTCTTTTTTTGTTTCTCTATTTTTTGAATGATTTAGGCAACATGTTATATATTGGAAAATAGGTAAAAAAAAATTTTAAATCAATTTTAGATACAAAGTTTTTCTTCTTTAGTTTTTTACAGTATATTTTTAAGTTAAAAGAAAGTGATTCTTAACAAAACGTTTGGAAAAAACGAATTAATTTTCATCAAAACGCACTATTTTCACAAGTAATTTATTTTGATAAAAATCACTGACAATTCAAATAAATATTATTTATTAATATCTATTTAAATTTATAACACAAATAAAAATGTATTGAACCTACATTTTAGGCTGTCTAGTTTTATACACATATGTATATACTATATTGTATATAGTATCTTAACAAGTAATACAAATCTTCTGGAAAGATTCATGTAGTAAGAACAAAACAACACAAGTCATTGAAATGTTAGTAATGAAAAGTGTTTATGTACACCATTTGTTAAAAATAAATATTACAATTTTATAACCTGTAGGCACTGAAATCAAAAAATGTTAAAAATATACAAGAACAAAATCGGAATTATTTTCATAATCCCTAATATTTCAAACAAAAACCTTTAAGTACTAAAAAAAAAATTATAATATCATGAACTAGATAAAAACAACTTACTGCCTTTAATAGTTTTCTGTCTCTTGCTGTTTTCATAAAAATATTGTATTATGATGTTAAAACACTTGATGTTGTGCACATATATAATATTATAATATTAAAAGAGAAAATATAGTTGTTATTGTAATAATATTTAAATTTATAAATTTATATTTTAATAATTAAATGGTGGATAACATAAGAGACGGTTATGATGCACAATGATTTTCCCAGCAAAAGTTATCTTATCATCTACGATTTCCATAGTTCTATTGCAGTTAGGTACGATATGTAAACATAAATTTGAATATTAAATAGTAATCAATTATAAAATATTTAATTTCCCTGTGTACAGTTTTAAATTTTAATTATTAAAAATAAAATAGCTTTTTTTTTTTTTTATAAAATAATGAATAAATTTAAATAAGTCCGTTTTGAAAAAAATCTTTGGTCCAAATATGATAGGTACTACAAATTATTAAAAATTTGTACTGCAATTACTTAGTAATTTGTACATAATTTTTAATTGTGTAGTAACGATTGAAAATATTAAGAAATACAGTAAAAAAATCCCCTGAGTGAAAAAAATCACATTTGAAAAATATCGACAAATTTTGGGTGGTACACTATAGTGTACCTCTGGACTCCGTGGAACGTACTTTTTAGCTCTGTATTATTATATAATAACATGTATATATTTGTTATAGACCTAACCCGCCGATGGGGTTCCGGGAAATTTTAACTTTTTAAAACTACATATTGTTATAGCAGATGTTCTTAGCTTTCGAATGAAGCCAAAATGGAGTGTACGAATGAGGTCTGAGTATTAAAAATTTTTTTTTTTAATATGGTCTATAGTGATCTGCTGTACTGACTTACTTTTTCGGTTTAAGTACCCTGCCGAGAAGGTTTCGGTAAATTTCGACTTTTCAAATCTACATAATAGTATAGTAAATGTTCTAAGCTTTCAAATAAGACTAAATTTGGGGCCTTAAGTTAAGCTTAAGTATTTTTTATAATTTTTTTTCTAAGTCCGAAATACTTGTCTATTGTACTGGCGATAGAGACTACGTAAAAACTAAAAACTATTTTTGATTTTCGCATTAAAAAACAAATCCAATTTATTTAAATATTTTAAAAAGTAACATAAAAACAATGTTCGTTCAATTAGTGATCTTTTAACTAACGGGAAGTCCACAAGGCAACTCGAAGCAGAAGCCGACATTTTTCATGTACCATTTATACAAAGCATTTATGAATACGTTTTGTTAGGTCTCAGTGTAGCTAACCTAATGATTATTCTGGTTGTACTATATCTAAATGATATATTGCAATATAATCGCTTGAGGCGAGCACGAGCCAATAGGATTGGGCAAGCCGTGCACGCAGGAGAGGAAATACCTATGTAAAATATTAGTAATAAAAGTAACAAATAGAAAGTAGTTTATATAAATTTTAGTATAGTAATTTAAATATTAAAATAATCACGGTGAAGGACGATTAATATACGTATAATGTTATATCTGTAATAATGTAATAAAACCTGTTTTAGTGCAAACATAAAAATCATAGTGGCTGATTTCGAGTTTCTGCCAAAGACACACAGTGAGTATATCGCTGTGTCAGGGTGCCTGCTGTCGACGCACAAGAACAACAACCCAGTGAAACTATCGGGGTTCCCGATGGTAGTAACCATCGGCAGGCCACGCCCCAGGAACTGAAATCACTCACCCGCCAATGTATTAGGTTTAAGGAAACAAAACCAGCGTTCGGCTCGTTATTAAACGAGTTGAACAAGGGATTGTATCAAAAGGGGCCCTCGACGATGAATTTATCCTCCATTTCAAAATATATTCACAAAGGTTCAAGAAAACCCATTGTAGTGTTTTGGAACGGTAACCATGATTACAAAATATTGCAACAATTTGGAGTAAAAAACGTTTATAAATATTTGAATATGACCGCCTGGGATAATAACAATGACGGGCGGTTCAATTTGAAGCTTATAAACATGGTGACCGGGAAGATTTATTACGATGAGTTTTTAGGGGAGGTTAAAAAAGGGGGTAGGGAGCTGAACCTGCGGGAAAAACCTGAACTAAAGACCTACTAAAGACCTTCTAAAAAATATATGTTTTAATGTTCTAGGTGAATGGAAAACTTTCCTACCTACATTAGAATTAGTACATTAGACATTACAATGAGTACGAGCAATCCCCGTGTAATCTTTTTGAAACGAGTGGTAAATCTTGCTTTAAACAATTGCACTAACCCTCTTGCACCCAGACACACATTAAATACCATAATAGCTGAAGTAAATTCAGATTTAATTATAAAATTTGATGACCATTATTTGAAAAGCATTGAAAAAGATATTACAAATTTAATGAGGGAACTTTATGGGTCCTTACGACCATACAACATCTCAATGGCACTCGTAATCGCCGCCATAGAGGGGGACAGCTTATTTAATTCGATTTTTGAATATAAGAATACTTCAGATAAAGTAAATTATTTCACTAATGTACTAAGAATAGCATTTGAAAACTGCACTATGCATAAAATGAGACGCTCACTTTGGGATATACTGGTAGAAGCAAATACAACCGACGAGATACTGTAGGCTAGACTATGCCTAAAAAGTTCAAAGGGAGACAGGACTCGTTTCCCTTCATACTGAACTAGTATTGTTCTGGCCTCAGATCAAGTCTACCCTTTTTATTGTTACCGGGATTGTTCGCATCTCATCACAGAAGACGAAAGGTGTATGTTCCACAAAAAGTTCAAGGAGAGACAGGATTTGTCTTTCCTCACTTCGAGCTGAAAGGAAAAACACCCAGAGTCAGGTAGATTATGATTAATAATAATATCACGGTTATTATATCTTTGGTCCCGGGTAGAAAGGGCTTATGTCAATTTTACTAATTATTTTGTCAGTTGAACCAAAAAAATCAGCAAAAACCAAGCTTTAAATCTACGGAAAAACATTTTTTTATGAAAAATTGACTTAAGTTCTTTCTTCTACCTGGGACCAAAGATATAAATTTAACGTTCCTTTCATTTATAGATTCTAAAAGCAACTAAAGATATTATCTATAAACATTATTTATTAATAAACTAACACAAAAAAAATGTAAATTGTAATTGTATTGATTTAGGTATAAGAAATATTCAAATAAATGTAAAAGAAAATTGTTGAAAAAAAAAATGTTATCATTACTAAATACTAACCTAATTATATACAAATATTTTTATGTATTCAAAAAAAAAAGGTATAACTAATATTCTATTCATGTTTATAATTTTAAGTGCCTATTGTAAAATTTTAACGATACACAGATATGTAATCAATATTGTTAAAGATATTTCGCTTATTTTATGCGCAAAATACCTTTTTCTGAGGGATGAAATGTTGTATGCTAGCATTATAACGGAAAATTGTCTACACGTGTAAAACCCTGAATCCTAATAATACAATACGCAATACCATAACTATATGTGAAACCTGAATTGATTTCTAAAAATTATATAAAACTGATCCATCCAACATCACACCGAGGGGCAATCGAAGAGATTTCAAGCACTTATTGTTCTTCGACGCCTTTTTGACGGACAACATCTCACCATGAACGCATTATTATGAGGTAATCTGTAATATATAAGAATATAAGATAAGTTTTTATTAAGTTAATTGTATGGGTAATAAGCAGGTTGACACTTCTCAAATTAAGGTAGAATTCGATTTATCTGAAGTTACATTAGAATCAAGTGGGATAAATGTAATTAACTTAGACGACAGTACCATTATTATTAATCAGGAATCTTTACCCGGCCAGGAAGACCTTTTAAACAAAACGTTTAGAAAAGACTCAGACAAACGAATAACTAGGAATACACCAGGGACAGTGCATGTTCAACTACAACCTGTTAAGAAAACAAAACCTAAGGTATAACATTCGTTATACCGTTGAACTCAAATGTTACACATTTCAAAACCATCATACTTAAAATTTACATTATTTTCTTTATAATTATTCTTTACACTATTTTTTTTTTTCAACAATGTCCTTACTCAAATTATCTATATTAATTATACTTTTATCATTAATCAACAAAACACTTTTAAACACAAAACACAAAATCAAAACACAATTTAAACCATACAACCACAACACACATCTTTTTCTTTTCATAAGCCTAACAGAGTACTCATAAGATTACTCAAAAATTATATAGATTAATTAAAAACGACAAGTGATCAGTTTCTCGTTTGGAAAAAATCCTGTGCATTCAATTTGAGCTCTAACTAATATAATTCTTCACATTTTTATTTATTTTAATACCTTTTTCTTTTCTTAATAATTTAATCATTTTAACGTTTTTCTTAATTATTCACATATTTATTCCATATCTTTTCTATGCATACTTACTTAATACTTTTTTACCCCCCACTTATATAATACTTTTTTACTACATATATATTTTTTTGTACATAACTAAGATTTTACTCCTAAAAGATTGACCGCTACTGCCATTTAATTTGTTATATATATATATATATATAATCTTTCTTTCTTTTAAAATGTATTCATTTGTTATTAAAACCAACTGACTTAATTATTTAAGTATTAATTGACAATCATAATCATTAAGTTAAAATATAAATAGTTATGCATCAGGTCAATCGATCTGGTTCAAGTATTTCATAATTTATATGTATATTTTTTTTTTTTTTAGGTACAGCAAAATCAACTCCAGGCAAGAACAGCCGAATAATACTAGGAAAAAATTGTATAATACTGTGATACAGCTAAATAAAACTATATATATTTTCTTTTTGAATAAAACGTTTGTAAATTAAATTTATCTAAACCCCTGGTCGTTCGATCTTGCGTAAGCTAGTATTGACATATAAAGTTCATACACTTTTTTTTTAACATTTTACTATTTTTATTTCTATTAGATTTGTAATGGGTTACTAAGTCCAGCCATGTTTACGTCATGACCGATTTCTCCTTGAATACTAATATGTGTACGACCGAAAGGAGTTATTCTATACTTTGTATATAACCAAAATGTAAACAACGTCATAAATTGTAAAATCCAAATTATAAATTGTAAAAGCCAATTTATTTATGCAAATCATATACTTTGTACAACTGAAAGATTGTAAAAACGCACAAACAAACACATAAATTGTATCTATCCGACAATGTTAGGCACTTAGCAGAAGACAACTTGGCCATTCACCAACAACCCGGATTAACGCTTGCACAACTGAGAAAAGGTCACCGAAGCGGGGATCCGAAGGACTCCCTCCACTGAACCGGATGGACATTTTGCGTAAATACCAGCCGTTTCACCACAGCACCTTCAGAAGTGTTCTTGGCTGTGTATTATGACATACCTGCAACAAGCACTTATTTTCATTATCTGTGTATCAACTTAATGCTTATATTGTAATACATATATTACCTATTTTTAATTGAAAGTATTAACTTTATTTACGAAACATCCATCTTCCTTCTTCAACCATTGGTGTGTTAAGTATCCAAAGGC
>NW_026096456.1:0-27964 GCF_023614345.1 Adelges cooleyi
ATAAAGATAAGATAAATTATAATATATAAAGGAATGAACAGAATATAGATGCCAGTTTTTTCTAACTATGGGTTAAGATGTGGGTCGACCTTGTGGATATCCAAACGGTAACTGTTGCTCTAGTGATTTTATGAATTGGTTTTCCTTGCTTATTTCGGTCCATACTTTATTAATTATTCTGTATCTCCTTTCTTTATCATTTTTGTCAGTAAACGTACATGTAAGGGTAGTTGAGTCAACCTGAACGTCTGTTATATATGATTCTAGAGATTGTGTACTCAAGTATAATCCTAACAAACGGCACTTAATTAATAAAGATGCTTCGTCATCTACATGCTCCACAGATCCATCTAAAAAATTTGAAATTTTTTTAATTTGCTAATATTATATTACTAGTTACTACCTTTCTTTATGAAGCAGGACCCAGCTATTTTATTTGTTAATACAAAGTTATTAAAAAATTGTACATTAAGCATGGTATGGCCAAGTTCCAGCTATGCCAGTGTATTTTTACAAGAACTAATTCACCCAGTTTTTCTAACCCACATATCACTGTTTCATTCAAAAACTGGTCAAGTGTTAAGCAATCCAAATAAAAAAGAAGTGTTATCCATGAAAGTAGGAGTGAAGTGAGGTTATGAACTAAAGAAATAGTAGACTTGGCCACAATGTCAAAATCACTTCTTTTGATATGATGACATTTTTTGGAGGGGCTCTGGAACTTGGCTATTTTTAACTATTAAGTTTTTGTTGTTCGTATTACATGAAAAAGTACTTGTCAGGAGTTATAATTTATTTGTAATTTGGTTAATTTGGTCATTTGGTTAATTGTTAAAAATTAAAATCTTTGTTATATTAAATTATTTATTTTAATATATTGTGTGTAAATATATTAAAAGCGTTTAAAAACCATACAACTTTTAATAAATATTTACCTAAAAAACGACGTCCGATTATATTTTTTAAAGCTGAAACAACATATGCTCTCCTATGGTCTGCATAAGGTTTCAATGTTTCCATAGCTAGTAAAAAAACAGATTAAATGACAGTGTTGAGAAGAAATAATAATAATAAATAATATTTTAGTTGCTCTTTACACATAACTATTGCATTACATTTCAAAGAATTGTGAAATAACAAATTTTTTGTACAATCACTTACTAGTGTTGAAACTCAACAAATGTATGTTTTCTATACTTGAAATCCCAAAAAGTTTATTACACATAATTCCTATCTCCTCTCTCTCTCTCTCTCTCTCTCTCCTCAACAAAAATTTTAGTTAATTAAAATAATTTTTTTACATAAAACATTAAATAAATAAAACGAAGCAAATAACAACTGTAAACAAGCTTTTAAGGCTATTATGATTATCGACAAATCGTAATTACTTAGGTCCCTTTTAAATCCTTCCTTTCTAATTTCTGTAACAAAAATATCAAACATCAAATCATTATGCATTTAATAAAAACAGGTTAATATATTTAATACATAACATTTGATTAATAACTGAGGGCTAATTAAATCAATATTAATTCAGGCTATATATTCTGTACAAATGTTAATTTATATCTTATACCTTATGTTTAAATAAACGGTTAAAATTATATTTTTAGTCAGAAAACAAGTTTTTGTTTAAAACTACAGAAATATGTAACTCTATGTTGTTTAGTTTAGTATTTACCTAGTAAACGGTCCATGAGTTGTATCATCATTCGTAAAAAAAAACTGGCTTCTAAAATTTAAACATAATACATTTTATTGTACCTACATATTTTTTACGATTGAAACCGATATGTCATATTGGTATTTGTCAACAAGTACATGTGATTAAAGTATTTATAAGTTATATATGCAATAAGTATAATACATTTTAATTATGAAAAGTGGTTTATACTTTGATAAATCAGAAGAAATGGAAGTTCTGAAATTATTACAAAAGTCTTGTGTGCATAAAGAATATCAAACAACTGTGTGGAAACGCTTCCATAAAATCCAACTAAAACTATTACCCGCTATTCTGGGGAGAATTTCCGTTTGTTCTGAAATTAACAACATATAAATTAATGACATTGCATTTAATTTTCTATTATTTTATGAATAGGAAGACGAATTTCATGTTAGGAAAAAAATGTGTGTTAGTAACTTTAAAGAATCACGCTCCACTGTACATTCAATTATATCAGTCTCTTAGGGAAATTCAATAGGAATAAAATTATGGAAATATTTTCAAAAAATTCAACAAAAACTCTTACCCGGTACAGCGATCAAAAAATTAATTTTCCCTGAAATCGAAATTAAATAAATTATGTAATGATGTTGAATTGGAAAAATATATTACATTATATAATTATAAATTAGAAGACGAAGGTCAAAAACAAATTTCTACTCATATCTTGATTTTTTTTTATTATTATTATAATTAAAATTACAGAATTCCTTGAAGCGACGGGCATTATCGATATCATCAACCATTGTCTCAATTACATGCTCCAATCCGTCTAGATTAAACAAATGAAGATTTTGGCTGTACTACATTATTAAAATTAAATTAAATTAGGTACCATACAAATGTTTAGAATAATAATAAACTCGGCATTGAGCAGTAACTTAACGCTTTTGTCTAGATAAAATTATTAGAAATCGCAAATGTATGTATTATATTGTTGTGTTCTACATATTTGATACACTTATCTTAACTATTGATAAAAATTGTGGTTTTGTATTTTCTAATAACTTGACTATTAGCTTCTATATATAATAATATATTATTTTAAATATAATATCTTACTTGCTCCAGGAATACCTTCTACTATAAATGATTCTGGAGATTGTGTACTCAAGTACAACCCTAACAAACGGCAATTAGTTAATAAAGAGGCTTCATCGCCTACAAGCTGCACAGGACCATCTAAAATATTTGAAAATTAATTTGCTAATATTAGCTTACTAGTTACTACATTTCTTTATGGTGCAAGACACAACTATTTTATTTGCAAATAAGAAGTCATTAAAAAATAATACAATAAGCATGGTATTCGAATTGTACAGCTGAGCGAACGGCAGTGCGCCAGGCCAAGTTCCAGCTATGCCAGGGTATCATTACAAGAACTAATTCACCCAGCTTTTCTAACCCACATATTTCTGTTTCCTATTAAGATAAGCTTTTGCAATTTGAAACATAGATTAAGCTCATGTAGCCTGGGATACTGTAAAAATTTGAGCTTTTAATAGTAAGTGTTTCAAAATCGGAGAATTTCAAAGTTTTAATTTTTGTTAGGGAAAAAACTAAAAGAATTATCATTAAAAAATGTACTCAGTTAAGAGTTACATCGGTGATACAAAGAATATAACTCAAAATAAAATAAAAAAGGTTCAGATAACCTCCTATAAAAGTTAGCCAATCAAATTAGTGGCATCTACATTGTGGTCGTCTATTTTATACCTCATTTGGAAAGGTCATGTTTTATTTAGAAACTGGCCAAGTGTTAAGCAGTCCAAAAAAGAGGAGTGTTACCCATGAAAGTAGGAGTGAAGTGAAATTATGAACTAAAGAAATAGTAGACTTTGCCACAATGTCGATATCACTACTTTGATATGCTGACTTTTTTTGGGAAGGAGGTCTGGAAATTTGCACTTTTAAACTGTTAGGTTTTTGTTGTTTGTATTACATGAAAGTACCTACTTGTCAGGAGTTATAATTTATTTGTAATTTTGATAATTTGGATTTTTTGGTTAATTGTTAAAAATGTAAATAGGTTATATCCTTGTTATGTTAAATAATTTTTAAAAATACATACATATATACAGGTTGATTTTTTAATCATGAGCCATTCAATATGTCATAGTGTATAATAAGGTATTAAAATGTTTTTTTTATTTTGTTTTTACACAATATGATCTCAATTCCACAATTTGTTTTGTTTTAAGCGTTTGCAATTTGAAACATAGATAAAGCTCATGTAGCTTGGGATACTGTAAAAAATTGAGCCTTTAATAGTAAGCGTTTCAAAATCGGAGAATTTGAAACGTGATAGAAAGAATATAACTCAAAATAAAATAAAAAAGGTTCAGATCACCTCCTATAAAAGTCAGCCAATCAAATTAGTGGCATCTACATTGTGGTCGTCTATTTTATACCTCATTTGAAAAGGTCATGTTTTATTTAGAGACTGGCCAAGTGTTAAGCAGTCCAAAAAAAAGAGGAGTGTTACCATGAATGTATGAATGAAGTGAGGTTATGAAGTAAAGAAGTAGTAGACTTGGTCACAATGTCGATATCACTAGTTTGATATGATGACTTTTTTTGGGAAGGAGGTCTGGAAATTAGCACTTTTTAACTATTAGGTTTTTGTTGTTTGTATTACATGAAAGTACCTACGTGTCAGGAGTTATAATTTATTTGTAATTTTCTTAATTTGGTTTTTTTGGTTAATTGTTAAAAATGTAAATAGGTTGTATCCTTGTTATGTTAAATAATTAAAAAAAATATAAACATATATACAGGTTGTTTTTTAATCATGAGCCACTCAATATCTCATAGGGTTTAATAAGGTATTAAAATATTTTTTTTAAATTATTTTTATACAATAAGATCTCAATTATCCACAATTTGTTTTGTTTTTACCCCCCTCCCAACTTGTTTTTTTTATAGCAACTTTTAAAACTTAAATGTTAACATATATATTTTATTAACTTTTCGAATTGGGAATAATGTACTTACAACTTTGTCTGGTCGGTAACCGGTTTCGGATAACCATTTTTTATTAAGTTAAAAGTGTTTTAAAGTTAGGATGGGAGGGTAAGTGCAGTTGGGAAATGAGCGCAGATAAAAATAGTACTACACTCGACCTTTCCTCCTGCCCTAAACTTGAATCTTCAATAACTTCATAAATAGTCATCCGAAACTGGTTACCGACCAGTCAAAAATGTTAATACATTATTCTCAATTTAAAAAAATAATTAAATTTATAAGTTACCATTTAGGTTTCAAAAGTTGGTATCAAAAAAACTAAGTTGGGAGGGGGACAAAAACAATATGAAAAAAAATATTTTAATTTTGTTTTAAACCCTATGAGATATTGAGTGGCTCATGTTAAAAAATCATCCTCTATATATAAATATATTGATAGCGTTCCAAAACCATTCAACTCTAAATAAATATTTACCTAATAAACGACGTTGAATTCGATTTTTTAAAGAGATTTCAATGTTTCCATAGCTAGTAAAAAAATGATTAAATGACCGTTTTGCGAATAAATAATATTTTAGTCACTGTTTACACACAATTATTGCATTACATTTCAAAGAATTGTGATATAACTAACTTTTTGTACAACCACTTATTAGTGTTAAAACTAAACAAATGTATTCTTCCTATACTTGAAATTCCAAAGAATCCATTACCCATTAATCCCTCGCTCTCTCTCTCTCTTCTCAACAAAAAGTTTATTTTTATTAGAATAACTATTTGACATAAATTATTAGATTTATAAAACGAAACTAATATCAACTTTAAAACAAGCTTTTTAGGCTATTTACGACTATCAAAAAATCGTAATTACTTAGGTCTTTTTTACTTCCAACCATTGTAAAGCCTGTAACAAATACATCAAATCATTATGCATTTAACAAAACCAGGTTAATACATTTTACACTTACAATTATTAACTTAATAACAATAACTTACAATTAAATTACTTACAATTTATAACTGAGGTCTAATTCGATCAATATTAATTAAGGCAAAAAATTATATTTCAAATGATTCTTAAAAGCTTAAACATAAAACATATATAGCTTTATGCCTTTTATTTATAAATCCAGTTATTCTTTAAAACTACAAAAATATGTAACTCTAATTTTTTAAATTTAATATTTACTTAGTAAACGGTTTATGAGTTCTTTCATCCCTCGTAAATACCAAGTGGCTACTAAAATTTAAAACAAAATTTATTTTATTGTAATTACATGTTTTTTATGATTAAAACCGATATGTGATATTGGTATTTGTCAATTAGTCATATAATTATTTGTCAATAATTATTTGTCAATAGGAACATATGATTGAAGTATTTATAAGTAATAAATATGCAATAAGTATAAACAATTTGAAATATAAAAAGGAGTTTTTTCTTTCCAATGTGAGAAAAAATTGAACAGTTAAAATTAAATAAAAAATCTTGTGTTTATAAAGAATTCAAACAACTGCGTGTAAACACTTCCATAAAAGTCTAAGAAAATTATTACCTTCCAAATTTGAAATAATTTCCAATTGTTCTGAAATTAATAACACATAAATTAATGATATTGCATTTAATTTTCTGTTCCAATATAAACAGGAAGACGAATTTCATGGTAGGAAAAACACGTATATTAAAAACTCAGAAGAAATATGCTCCACTGTAAATTCAATACAATGAAAGTCTTCGTCGAAAATTGAATAAGAAAGAAATATTGTAAGTATTATTATAAAATTCAACAAAAACTCTTACCCGGTACAGCGATCAAAAAATTGATTTTGCCTGAAATTGACATTATACATAAATTATAAATTGAAAGACGAAAATCAAAGTAGAAAAAAACCATATTATATTGACTAGGGAATTTTTATGAAGTATAATGGCTGAGTTGATGCGGTTCAGGTTATGAGAATAAAACATATTAATCAGACGACGTTGATAGAGCTAAAATCTGCTTTTTTTACAAACTTATTAATTGCATAAAGATAAGGTAGCAATGCATTTTCTATAATATTTTCAAAATAATATTTCTACTCATATCTTGATGTTTTTTATTATTATTTTAATTATGATTACGGAATGGCTTGTATTCAAGGGCATTATTGATATCATCAACCATTGTGTCAATTACATGCTCCAATCCATCTAGAATAAACAAATAAAGATTTTTGCTATACTACATTATTGAAATAAAATAAAATTAGGTACCATACAAATGTTTAGAATAATAATAAACCCGGCTTTGAGAAGTAGCCATTTAACTTAACGCTTTTGTCCAGATTAAGTTTTTAGAAATTGCAAATGTATGTATTATATTGTTCTGTTTTACATATTTGGTGCACTGATCATAACTATTGATTAAAACCGTAATTTTTAATTTACTAATAACTTGAAAATTAGCTACATATATCTTCTATATATATATATTAGTCTATTATTTTAAATATTATAGTATCTTACTTAATCCAGATCGATCTCCTACGGTTATATTATTCATAAAATAAGCACGGTTGATAGATAAAGCTGTGATACATATTTAAAAAAAAAATATTTTTAAATACAGTGGAAATTTATAAAATTAAAAAACATTTATACATAAAATAAAAATGTTACTGACTTGTATGATGAAAGTAATTCAAAAAAACGTCTGTAAAAAAGTGAAATATTGATTTTTTTTACAGTTTTTGTTCTATAAGTTGATAACTGTGAATATAAAATAATTACCTCCATAATCTGCCAAAACGTTCACGAAGAAAAATGATTGTAGTAGTAAGAAGAGTTTCATTTTTATCTGTGAATAATAATAAGGAAAAATACATTTTATATTATTCACAGTTTACTCCGGTTCAGAGATGAGAAATTTATGATTTTGCGAGGCAATTTTAATATGATAAATAAGTAAACATTTTTTTACAAGACCCACAATAATACTAATATAGCAAAGTAAAAATCTAACTTGAATGGTACTTTATTTACCCAAAATTTATGTTTTTCTACCCTAATAAAAATAGACAAAAATAAGTCCGTCATACTATTTAAATTGCATTGTATAAAATAGTTATGTTACACTGTTCAAAACAAAAATAAATATTTTTCTAAATGTTGTTATTACAGTTAGATTTTATGAAGTGACATTATACTTTTTTCAAGCATCTAAACTTGATAACGCATAATGCTTCTTAGTCAATCTGTCAACCCGTATTGGATTTAAAACGATACTATTTATAAGTTTTTAGTGAAAAGGACATAACATTTTATAATAGATAGTAAATAAAGGAATTTTTTTAATTCGTTTTCATGTTACCTCACAAAAGTATCGTCTTATGGAAAGTTTCGATAATAATTTAAAAAATATTTCGTCCAACTTCCTATGTCAATAAAGAAATATTTAAATAAAATTAAAATCATGAAGAAACCATTTTTTCTTGATTTTGACTTAATTATTAAAGTGAACAATAAAGTTGACTTATTCTTCGCTGTAATCTAATTTATTTTAACAATCAACAAAAAATCACTGATGATGAATACATTTTTTTATGTATACAGGGTGATCCTCTTATCACGAACCACTTAATACCTCATAGGGTTTAATAAGAAATTAAAATTTATTTTTTCTTATAGTTTTATACAAAGTCCTCCTAATTTTTCACAATTTTTTTTGTTTTTACCCACCTTCCTTCTTGTTTTTTTGAAACTTAAATGGTAACGTATATAAGTTATTAACTTTTTAAATTGAGAATAATGTACTTAAAACTTTGACTGGCCGATAACCAATTTCGGACAACTATTTTTAAAGTTATAAGAGTTTTAAAGTTATGATAGGAGGGGAAGTGCGGGTGGAAAATGCGCGCAGGTAAAAAGAATACTCTATACCTTTCTTCCTGCCTTAAACTTGAAACTTCAAAAACAATTATCCGAAACTGGTTATTGACCAGTCAAAGTTTTTAGTACAATATTTTCAATTTAAAAAGTTTCACTGAGCGCACGACAATGCGCCGGCCAAATTCTAGCAATGCCAGTGTATCTTTTCGCGAACCATCTCATCCGGTAATTCTAACTCTCATATCTCTGGAACATAGATATCTAATTTGGAACATAGATTAAACTCATGTAGCTTGAGACACTGTAAAAATATGGGCCCTTTCAAAATGGGAGGATTTCAAAATTTGCATTTTTGTTACTGACTCACTGACTCACTCATCATCAAAATTATAAGACACTTCCAGTATAGGTAGAAACGTGAAATTTGGCACAAAGGTGGGTTTATAGTGTAAATAAAGAAAAAAATCTGAAAATTGCAATTTTCTCAAAATGAATGACCTTCGCCGCGCTACAGCCGGTACAGGGCGCTGTTGATTCCCACGTCTCTAGTGAGCCATCATTTGGTCGTTGTTTGTGTCTTTGTTAATTCGTGTTTAAATGTATGGCAGTGTAGCAGTGTTCTTTGTTCTTGTTACGTTTGTCACGTGGTTTATTATAAAGTGTAGTTGTACACTTAAGCGTTTAGGTTTCGTTTATACGTTTTTAGTACTAGATTTATAGTGGCTACTTGTATAAATTCTATATTAAGTTTCTAATACTATATCATTATCTATAGTTCCACCACTACTCTAAATTTATTTGGTATTTAAACGAGACATAAAAATTCTCTTTCGTAGTTCAGACTCGGCTGAAAAACTTTTTTTTTTTTAATTTTATTTTTAGCGATTGAAAAAATAAGTTCTTCTATTAAAATTGTACAAGTTTATGAATTTGATTTATTTTTTTTTTCATCTTTGTGCTGTTGAAATTATTTGAGTTATGATAAAAAATCTAAATGGTTTTGCTGAATGTAACCTCTTTGTCTTGGGGCGGACAAAATATTTTTCTTGTTTATTATTTTTTTTTCAACCTTGGTTGTTCACGCAAAATTATCTTCTTTAGTGAGGTATAATGAAAACGATTTTAAAAACTGCTTTTTTTCCCCTACGCATTCTTAAGTACACTTCAAGCCGAATGACGGAAAAACTGTTATATGTAAGGTTCTCTCTAAAATGTGGATTGTGTAAAACTATGATTAAGAATTGATCAAAAAAATAACTAGCAATACAAAATCCTTATTTTGACTGTTATTTTACTTTTGACTCATTAGGCTAATGCCTTCTTAATTTTAGTGTGATTACTATTTTTGAAATTTAAAAGAAATACTTACCTTAATAATTATTGTAGAGTTCGTAAGAGGTTCTGAGACAACAATCACTTGTTCAGCTTTTGAGACTAAATGTATTACTTGCGACTTAAAGATGGGCTATTACTTCGACCGAAAAATTTCAAAGCATATATTTTTTACAGTGTAGATATTATGTAGGTTTATTAACACAACTGGTTCATGAATGTGTTGAAGCTTTTGCGGATTGAAATATCACATGAATGATTTTTGGATTTTTGTTTTTGTGATTTATCGTGTACATTCATTACTTAGAAGCGTACATACATTTCATATACAGGCACGTTTCAAAACGAATATCATTACCGTTGAATCGGATCGGTAAAGTTTTAAGGTAAACAATTTTTTGGCGTGAACAATATTAAAAAACAAATTCGGCTATGAATGAATCGTTTAATGTGGACATTTTCTATGTGCAATAATATATAATGCCAGCACAACGGGGTCGGTACACGTTTTACTTTGTAAACAACTGGTTTACAGGTGACCAGTAATCTTAGACATAAGTATACCGACAAAACAATAGTGTACAAGTTAGATAATTCAATAAAACCCGGGTAGATATTTTGTAACATAAACAAATTAGTGTGTCGTTCTAAAAGTTCATCCCTTCTCTTTCAATAACGAGAAATGATAAGTTAAACATTTCGAAGGTCATAACAAAGCTATAAGTTGGCGATATTCTCGAATCACACAACACATTTTAGGTTTCTTTTACACAGATGTTCTGATATATTCTTTTGTAACCGCTACAGGATAATTTTTTTATCATGATCCACTCAATATCTCATAGGGTTTAATAGAAGTTAAAATTTGTTTTTTCATATTGTTTTCATACAATATGATCACAATTTTGTTTTTTTTTTGTTTTTACCCCCCTCCCAACTTAGTTTTTTTGATAGTAACTTTTGGAACTTAAATGGTAACGTATCTTAAATCCGACGAAATAAAAAAAAATGCTATTTTGTATAAACGTAATATTGTATCCTCTTGACAGCAAAGTTCGGGTTAAATAACAAAACAAAAATAGAAAAGCTAGTACAGTGGTGACGGAGTATAGTGGTGCGGGGGCAAGATAGGGCGAGGACATAAGTCCCAATGACAAGAGTGTATGTCAAATCCGTTTTAAAAAAATACCTTTAGCAAGTAATTACCATTAGAAAAAGTACTGAAATATCTTCTTAAATATAATACTATGGTGTAGGGAAAAAAGGAAATCGTTTTCATAATACCTCACCAAAGTATCGTCTCGATAATAAAGTAGTAAAATATTTCATCCAAGTCAAAAAAAAGAAATATTCAGCAGAATGATTTAGATTTTCCATCATAACTTATGAGTACAATCTTATTTTGGAAGGTATTAATTTCTGTCTAATATACTTGTACAAAATTTGTTTTTAGCATTTGAACTTAAAATCGACAAAAATATTAAGAACAATTTTTTCTTAGATTTGACTTAAATTTTTAGTGAATAATGAAGTTTTTTTGAATGATTACTTATTATTCACTGTAAACTAATTAATTTTAACGATGATATACAATTATCAAACAAACAAAAAGGTATAATCGGTTTTTAGTACGTCAAACAAGAAAATATATGCTTCCTACATTTTAACATTAAAATCATTTTTTGTGTAAAAATATAGGCTTTTCTTTTCTAGACCGCAGCACACTCTTTTAAATAAATTTGCAAATTTTTATCATTAACGTTCTATATTTTTTTTAATTAATTTTTTACAATCATTTTTATTTTTATTCAATGTAAAAAAATTTTTCTACAGTATAAAAAATATCATTTAGAAAAAAAATTAAATATTTTCCTTAAAAATGAAAGTAAAAAAAAACATGTTTTTGTAGTATTTTTTTAATTTTGGAAATATTATTTTTGCGATTCGAGAAAAATGTTAAAAATAAAAAACTGTACACATATATTATGCAAAATTTAGATCCCTACAAAGTTCAATTTTATTCATATTTGAGCTGTTGATATTTTGAGTTCTAATGGGAAATCTTAATAATTTTAATTGAATCGATAAAAAAATTACTAGCAATATAATTTAATAATGATTACTGTTTTTTTACACTATAACTTTTGACTCATTTGGCTCATGCCTTTTTAGTTTTAGCGTAACTACAATTTTTAGAGTTTAATAGAAATACTTACATAAATTGGGGAGTTGCTAAAAGGTTCTTGGACAACAATCTACTTGATCAGCTTGTGAATATAAACGTACTACTTGCGACTTATGGATGGGCTTTTACTACGGCCGAAAAATCACAATGTAAATATGTTTTTGCAGTGTAAAAGTTATGTTTATTTATTTACACAACTAGGAAATTTTTTTTTTGTCATTTATCGACTTACCATAGAAACCGGAGTTTACACTGTATTCTACGCTGCACGCACAGTGGGGTCGAGGCATAACGGTACACGTTTTTATTTTGTAAGCAACCGTTTTACATGCGAATAGTAATCTTAGACATAAGTATACCAACAAAACTCTATTTTACAAGATGGACAATTCGTTAAAACCTGGTTTGAATAAGTTCATCCGTGCTCTTTGAAAATCGAAAAAAATACCTTAAAAATGTACTTATTGTATATCTTAAACTTAGTAGATAAATGACAAACCCTAATCCTCTCATCACCAATAAACACAAGAAACTGTTTTGTTTTACATTATTTTATTTATATCCATTGTGGAGTCGAGGTCTCAGTTAACTTTAATCGTGAGAACTCTAATCGTATCCACCCTTAAACAATAAATAATTTTTAGGCAAATAGTTTTCATTAGGTACCATGCTTTTATCGATATTTGTATTTTTATCTGTGAACTCTGGAATTCTCTTACTTACTCACATACTACTACTACTTCTACGTACTACTGTTTACTACTACTCACTCACTTACATATAATATTTTCCTGCTGTGCTTAAATGGGACTGTACCGGTTTGAACTTACTATCCATAGATTCGCATCGAAGCGTTTATTTAAAAAAAGTTTTTCAGCCGAGTCTGCAACCACGAAAGAGCATTTGCATGTCTCGTTGAAGTACCGAGATCAATTTCGGGTAGTGGTGGAATTATAAATAATTATATAGTATATTAAGAAGCAGTAACAAGCTAGTATATTAAAACATCAAGAACATGGGCCCTTAAACTGTTTTAAATTTACCATTTATCTCCTACCCCTATCTTCCACCCCTATCTCCTACCCCTATCTCTTATCTCCTATATCTTTCCCTATCTCCTACCCACTAGCTTCCACCCCTATCTCCTACCCCCATCTTCCACCCGTATCTTCCACCCCCTATCTTCTATCCCCTATCTCCCACCCCTATCTCTTATCTCTAATCAGATAACAGTGTAACGCTTTTTTTGATAATCCTTTTTTCGGTTATGTGCCAGAGCTAATTTTTATCCGTATTCCTACAATTATTGGTCTATGAAAACCTAATCATGTCCACATCCGGTCATGAATATAATTTAATATTTTCATTTTATATTCATTTAAAATCTTTTGAAATATTATAGGGTTTTATCATTGTTATTGCTTTTTAAATACTTGTTTATTAACTTTTCTACCACGAATCGAATCAAAAACACGTGTTAAGTTGTGATATTCATTGAAATAAGAAGAAGATATTATATTTTGATGTGATGCATGTCCAAACAGTCACTTGTTAGTCATACACCAATGTACTAAATAAGAAAATATTCGAAAACAAAAACAACATCTTATAAATCGACCTAGTTATATTATTTGAATTCTCCAACGTAAAAACGATTTTGATTATTATTGTATATTAGGTTCATTAATTTTTTACTAAAGTAATTAAAATTATATGGCAAATGTCAGCATTCCGAATTTAGTTTTATAAATGTATAAAAAAAAATATAAATTTAAGACTTACACAATACATTCCATCTCTCATGGAATATTTATAAATTAGTATACATTTTTAAATAACAAAATGGATTGTACAAACATTGTGGTATAGCAAATAAAAAAAAAAACCCATATTTTGTTATAACACAAATCCTTTTGTCGATTAGTATCCTATTCTACATCTTAGACCAATGTTAACATTTTTTATCTGGAATTTCGATGAAATTTATTCTCTACACTTGCAATTTTTTTGTTTCAATATTACTCTCTGACTCCACCACAAACATTAACATAAATGAGTTAGAACCTAACTTGTGACATCACTAAGTAAATATAGCTACGGTAAGGTTACAGCATTACTGAAAAAGACGTTCACAATATACCATTCGAATTGGTATAGTGAAAGTTAAATAAAGCATTTTAAACGAATTAGAAAATATAAATTGCTCAGCGGTTACTTAAAGGGATGAAATGCAGTAAGCTTTCAAGAGGTTTTATATAGGCAAAATTTAAGAAAAAAATGGTTTTAATCAACTTCGACCACGTCAGTTTAATTTGTATAAGCCTTAAGATATACTTTTTAACTTGTTACTTGTAACATGTAACTTTTAATTCTGTAAAAATATTTTGGCTCATCGGCCTTTTTTCCCGACTATTATGGAATTCGATTTTTGAATAGTTTCATATAATCCAAATAGAAAAACTTGAGTAAAAAAAATAGAAAGTAAACACAATTTTAAATGAAATATCATTTGTCGATTTTTACATTTACCTAAAAAAATAGCCGATAAACTCAAATATTTTCACAGAATTTAAATCTTACCATCCCGTATTGGCGTAATTATGTCAGGCTTTTAAGTCTAAAATGACCAAAAAAAAAAAACAGACCACTTCAATCCCCTTAAGGTGCGTCATAAGATATTCATTGGAATGAAACTTACAATTTTTACAACAGTTTTCGGCTACCTTTAGTTCAGACTTAAGAGCATTTGCTTCACTATCTAATAAGTAAGCATGCCGTTTCAAATACTTTTGTATTGCACGAATATTAATCCATATACACGTTCAATCAAGATTGTCAATATATTATTTTCATTTCGAAATATCAGTTTTTATCGTAACCCTTTTATTGTGACATACAAAAACCAATAAAAAGTAAAACTTTTGTAGTTATTCATAAAATACGGTACATTTGTTATGTAGCCTTTGAGCTACTAGGAAGGGTATTCTAGAGATAGGCACTTAGGAGATGTAAAGAGATGGAATTTTTATGGAAAATATCGCTTTTGATGATGTGTCTAACCTATAATTTATGCTTTCGAGTTTACACACAGGATTTTGAACTCAATTTTGATTAGAATTTCACAGCAATAGTTGTCCAAAATTGATTATGAATCGATTGATCAATTTACCTACACGACGTTAACCGCTTTAAAATGGGTTCAATAACAGATATACTGTGTTGCCTCCAAACCAAGAGCGGTAGTTAACATAATTATTTATTTTTTGGAAATTTATTGAAAACAATATCTGTAAGCTAAAAGTAGTTTCATTGAAGAATGCTCGACGTGGGTATCCAAAAATTGTTTCTATTTCTACGTAATTAGAAATTTGTTAATAATTATAAAATATAACTTCTCAAACATGTCAAAGGCCGTAGTTCTTAAACAGGATGTACCGATTACTTTTTAACAGTAATATACTTCTTTTTTTTATGGGGCTAATAATAAAAAAATGTATTAAATACTCTATTATTTAAATGTTGAATAACATATAAAATATGTTAAATGACATATTATAGTTTTGTAACATTTTGGTTTTTTTTTTTTTTACAATTAACCGTACTGTTATAATTTTTTTGTTTTTATTATAAAAAACGTATACATGGCTGGTATTTTTGAAAATTGTTCTCAATTTGCAATGTAAAATATAATCAAATATTTTATCGACACAAAGGTTTGAATTGAAAATCTATTCACTTGCTGTTAAAACGGAATTTTTTTGCGTTTTCTGTTGTTGTTGTCGTTGTAACTGTTCTTATTTGTACAAATATCTTACATGCGAAAATACTCCACTGAATAATAACAACTTATTTTTTCGATAAAGATACCGTTAGATTCAATAACTTGTGCAAATTGTTGTTTTTAAGTTTCCACACTATTTTTTATCCCTTAAAAAGTTTTTCTGTTAGAATACTTAAAAACCCAATTTTACGTGTCATGATTTTCACTATACAGTAACCTTGGCTACCTCTATTTTAAGTCTAATTTATATTTCTAAATCTACGGTTAGGAAAAAAAAAACTAATCAAGAAAAATGTTCAATCAATTTTATAGAAAAATCCACTATTTTTCAAAACAAATATGCTTGGCTTACAAGTTAATTTAATAAAATATAAATCAGCACTTAATTATCAAAAGTTAATCTAAAATAAATATTTATACATTTTTTAAGTTCGAATTATATTAGATGGGGGGGGGGGGGGTCACAAGTATTCCAGAAATACAACAGAAATTATAATTTTAAAATAATGTGTTCAAAATTATACAAAAATACGTACAAAATGTATTTAAATTCATTATATAACATGAAAAACTCAATAAAAACATTATAATATAAAACAATACAAACATTTGTCATTTTAGTATTAGAAATAGCAAGTAGTGTTGGGACAAGATAATAACTTAAAAGTTATCTAGATAACCAAATAGATGTAAAATAATTACAATATTTTAATCAAGATAAATATCAACACTATTTGCAATTCCACTAAATGTGTTCCAAATCATATTATAATACAATATACTTCAATATTTAATTTGCAAGTTGTTTTTTAGAATTAGAGAATTCACAAAATGTGTTTGCAAATTAATTGGTTAAATATAATGTATTTTAAGATAATTTTGAATGCATTTAGTGAACTTTCAAATTAAATAACAACATTTCCTAAAACCATAGTTAACCAAATTATTTAGGTTATAAAACCAAAATAGGCAAAAGTTATTTTATGACTGTATTTTGGTGCAAATTATTTTTTATTATAATTATAATTGTAGAACAATTTTCAGTTGTTCTCCGGATTTAATTTTATAGTAATTGTATAAAAAAAAAAGTTATTTTATGACTTATAGGAAAATTAAACATAAATAAATTCTATTATCAACGATAATCTTATAGTTTTTCCTCCATCTTATTTCTCAAAATAATCAGCCAGTCTTCTTTTTTTTATTACTGGATAATTATGATACATCTAATAAATAATAAGATGTTTAATAATATTTCATTTTTTTTTTTTTTTGTATCTAGAACAATTTTAACAGGTAGAAGGATTTTTTGTTCAATGTGTACAGAATTCTTTAACCACAGGGGAAATTTTGGATTCCAATTGATAATGTGTTAGATTTTATTTTATACATTGGAATTTCGTTGTATGAAATGTATATAATTTACATTAAGTTCGTATCGATATTGAATAACATATTATAAGTAATAATGATAATAATACGCATAAAACTTCAGTAATATTCAATGCGTTAGACATAAAAGACCTTGAATTTACTGTGTGCAAAAACATAATACATTTTTAGGGTTTTTAGTGGCTTATTTTTTTAGTTCCATAGTCATGAGAATAACAAAACATGAGTAATATTCCACAAAAATATGTCTCTAAATCAATACACATCCACATGAACAATTTTACAAATTTCGAATTTAGCACACAATAATGCGTTGCAAAAAAAAAAAAATGTGAATTTGACATTCTTTTCGATTTAAAATAATATGTAGGATTAATTTTCGTACCCTGCATTATTCTTATTTAAAACATATTTAGCCAGTCCAATACCATTGTGGTTGACCAGTCAGGATATTTTTTTTCACAACTCAATAATATATTTTTAATTTTATTTAGTCGCCAATAATAGAACTCCGTTTAGGTTATGTTACCTCTAACAATAATACTCTTTACAAAACCCATTAAGATAAATTATCTATTATAAATATAAACAATGAACCTGTCACACAAATTTGCACAGTCATTTAACAAATTAAGTAATATGAGGAAATGATTTAGAAGTAGAAATAAATAGTTGGAATATTGATAAAAAAATACATTTTTTACTTGTTCGGTTATTAATTACTTTATTAGTAGACATGACATAAAATAATATTATGTAGGTACTCACAAAACAATGTAATATGTGGACATATTACATTGTTCTTTTCCCGTCAGCTTATGTATACGTATAATATTTTACGATTTCAAATTTTATAAAGTATATCGTGATAATAATAAGATAAATTATAATATATTATGTAATGAACAGTACATAGATGCCAATGGTTTTCTATCATAAGGTTAAGATGTGGGTGGGACTTGTGGATGTCCAAGTGGTAACTGTTCCTCGAGTGATTCTCGTGGTTGGTTATCGTAGTCTATTTCTGATAAAAATAATACACAAAAGAGATACAGGAAAATCGGTGCCACATTTTGTCAGTGCCTGTATGCATTCAACTCCGCATCGCGACGCCTAATAGATCAGGCACTAGTGAGAAAGGGTGTCCCTGCATATCTCATAAGAATAATTCGACACTACCTTTCGGACAGAAGCATGGAATATGCAGAGCAACACCAGGAGAGGAGTAACTCAAGTGGAGTTCGGTAGGGTTCGGTCCTTGGACCAACACTATGGAATCTCATGTATGATAGTCTCCTAGAGGAGGACTACGGCAGGATCTGGGTCTGGGAGAAACCGCCACCGGTATTTACCGATATAGTAGTTTATCGTTCCAGTTTGTGTTCAAGATGTTGGAGTGCAAGGAGAATTGGTGCAGATAAGTGGAGTTTGTGGACTATGTGATGGCCACAAAAAAGCAGCAAGAGAGAGGGAGGCAAAGAGCGGAGAGGATTCGAAATCGGTAATCCGACTGGCCGACGGGTAGAAGAAAAGATATTTAAATGATTCGCATAAATTGATATTTTTTTATTTTTCTAGATAACCGTCAATAAGTTGGGTTGGCCATGTATTTCTTAAGACCTTGAATTTGTTATCGTCTTTTAAACGTGCAAAAAACGATTCCTATATTTTCATTTATGCAAACAGTGGAAATGAAATCGCACACCAAATCACCAAAGTGTTTTTCTGGAGTAAAAAAATTGTGTTTTCGAGTTACGCTTAGGCGAGAATTCGATAAACAATACTTCCATGGAAAATCATATTTTTAAATCTAGGTTTACTTTTGAAACACACGCACCAATGTGCTAAATTATACGAAAACATCACTCTCTAGCAATTAAAATAGTTTATACACCTATGTCATTGTCTTATCATTAATTACTTATTGGTTCGTATTGGCCATCTTTTATGATCACTGTCATTTCAAATATTTTGAAATTGATTGGAATACAAAGCAATGGGCATTTTTTAGCTTGGTATAACTTTTTTGTATGACACTAAAACCAAATATTTTTATCATAGTTTAATGATGGAAAGAGTACAGTTAATTTTTCAAAAAAACAAATAAATGTCTATGTAATTAATATTAAAAATGGTTACATCTAGTAAAATAAGATAAAGAAAAACAAACTTTGTCTTGGTAAAATTTAATTTTCCTTTTGATTTAGGAGTAAAATGATGCAGCAAGAAGTTGATTTTTTAAAAGCGTAAAAAAAAAGTTTAATACTCATCCCGTTTTTGAACTCTGATAAAAACATAGTTTTCTTTTAGTGTCCATAAAAAAATATTTAAGATGGCTGTGACTTAAAAGTTGGTTGGAAAATTAAAAAAAATTGCCAGCCCCTCTGCAGGAGGGTTGCAAGTTTTTTTTGTGTTTTAGCAGTAGTTTTAGAACCTTTCATTTGGAAAAAATTTCCAGGAGTCAGAATTCATAATATGTATCTATACCTTACTAGACCTAGAAAAAATTTGGGAATACTGGTTTTTTTAATTGCCGGAAAACGGTTTTACGCCAGATGATAATCTTAAAAAAAAAATGATCAAACCATGGCAATATTTTTACAGATACTATTTAGAGTGGTCCCAGTAATTTATGGTTGCTCAAGTACCAGTTTTAGATTTTAATTACATTTTTCAAAAGTGAATTTATCACATTCAGTCAGCCCGGTCAACTAAATTCCCAACCCCAATTGTAATGGCTTTTTTTTTTGTGAATATCCGTCGATAGCCTTGCTTAAGATCAGGTTACTATTCGTTTTATTGACTATTAAAGGCAGTAGCTTAAAAAATATCTATGCGCACAAATCGTATGTAAATAGTATATACGATTCAAGTTTTGACGATTCGCTATGCCCTTCGAATTTTCAACGTAAAAAGTAACACTAAGATATGCCCAAAAGAAAAAATGTGAAATTCGAACATTGACAATTTTATTTATATATTGTTTTTGTCGTTAGATCGACGTATTTTCCTGCTTGAATTTATGAATATTTATCGATGGAAAAAAAATGTACTAAAACATTCACATGCGTGCACAAGTGCCGAAATTATATGATTTTCGAAAATATTTTCGTTTTATTTTAACCTTAGAATATTCTGTATAAAAATTGTTATCGATAAATTTGCACATGGAAAAACCATGAAATTTCGACGACCCACCGGGAGAAAGGCTGAAAGTCTTAAACATTTTATTTGGCGCAATTTTAAGATATTGGAACTGAAAATTAGCCTAAAGATAGGTCTAACAAACATCGTATAACATGTGTAGAAAAAAAAATATGCATACTTACGCTTTATCAGTGTAACTTAAAAGTAGGACAACGAATGATACGAATTTTGGTTGTACCTATATATTTTTAAATCATATATCCATTTATAGTAATTTGATAAATTATGGATAATTAGGTTCACGTGTATAGGCATATATTTCAATCATAATAACGCTAAGATTTCTAGTAATTTCAACCTAACAAATACACTTAGGTATTTAACTCAGTGTAAATGATCGATAACAATAAGTAAAAAAAAAGAAATGTGTTGAAACATAAGCCTTAAAATACGTGGTATAATAATAAAAAGGAATGATAATAACATAATAATATATAGGAGCTAATTAAATACTATAAAGTTATTGGTCGATGTATATTTATTATACATATATCGTTGTCAACAATAAAATCAGTCGACATATAAAACCATTCATTAAAAAATCTATATTTAATTTACTTGGTCTGTTTTCAAACTTCCTCTGTAGTAAATACAGCACTTGTTAACATAGGGACATAGTAGGAAAACTATAGCAGGGAAAAAAATTTAACATTCACACTTCCAACATGCCAGTGTATCTTTGTGTGTCAGTGTAACACGAACCAATTCACTTAAAGTGATAGGGGTGGGAATGAGCTCTGGCACATAATCGAAAAAAGTGTTACCAAAAAAAGCGTTACGCTGTTATCTGATAAGAGATAAGAGATATGTTGCACGTTCAACGTTCAAATTATAACTAAATAATAAATTCAAAATAGTTTAACAGGACGAATTGTTTCAAGCTAGATTTTATGAAAACACTAGAATAATAGCCAGAAACTTGATTGTACATAATTTTTTAATCTCCTTGGCTTATGCTGTAACTGGAAGCTCCGTGTGATTTTTTTTTTTTCATTATAATTCCACAACTAATCTAAATTTATTCGGCACTTCAACGAGACATGAAAATGCTCTTTCGTGGTTGCAGACTCAGCCGAAAAACTTTCTGTTACATCCCTTCCTCTACAAGATACAAATGTATACAATGTATTCTTTTCTTTATAAATTTTTTGTTTGGATGTGCAGCTGATAAGGTATTTTATTTACAAAGATTTTTTTATTTTATTTATTTATTACTACATTGACGCCCCAAAGGGCAAGAGTACAGTTTAAAGTAAATTTTACAAGTTATTACACAGAAACAAAAAAACATTACAAAAAATATTTGAGGATACAATAAGTATTAAATACATATAAATCAGTATAAATGATTTAACTATTTAAAACCGATCTCTTTATTATGGCTACAGAGTTAAAAAAGAAGTCTACTTTAGGACTAATTTCGTTGCATTCCGTTAGCATTCGGTTGACCGGAGCAAAAAGATTGTAGTTTTGTCGGACAGGGGAAATATAGAATAATGATTGAGAGTGTAGGTGAACTGAAGGAACATTAAAAGGGATAATATCAAGTATTTCTGGGCAATCAATTTTATTATTCGATAACCCATGTATCCAGCAAACGTCAAAGATTCGCCGTCGCTGAGTCAGACTAGCAATTCTGAAATCTGAAGCAACTGCACTCAAATCATCATCTTTACCGTATTTCCCCACTTTCATGACCAGCATACGTAGAAACCGTTTTTGTAATTGTACGACGTCCACCAATATTTTTGCCATATATGTGGAACGTGTACAATGACACAAAAGAGGGTTATGACCGAACTAATAATGTGTCAACGTTAAATAAAAAAATTATATACAAATTAATCTAAATATTACTTTATTGTTTTTTATACAACACAATATGTATACTGTAGTGTAGCATAATAACTATTTATTTTTTAATAACTATTTCATAATAGTTTGGAATGCTATGTATTATTTTATTGGTAGCAATATTAATAGGCGATTGCAAGTGTCATCGTGGTTATGTCAAAACCTTTGGTTGACACGAGCAAATCGCCTAGCTAGTAAGTCGGGAATTCAGAGTAGATCATAGAAGAACCTCATATAATAACAGAACCTCTCTAAGTTAAATTTTATTTTAAAAGTGTTAATAGTATTAGTTTAATAATAATAAAATCAACAGTTTAATTTTAGTTCAATAAAAGTATTAGTTATTCTTTTTTTTTGCAAAACACCTTCTTTTTGCCCGGCTATCCATATACATCATCTGGTGGCAGTGGTGACCCATTAGTTACATTATAACAGTGGGCGAACTCACGGATTCCGGCCTAAAAAAGGGGTGTCTGTTTGTCATTAAGTAAACCAATTTCTTTTTAAATAATATAATACTGCGAAAAGTGTGCATCCGCCGTTTAGTTCCGTGTCGGCGTGTAATTGTTAAGTTTTATTTTAAAAGTGTAATCCGTATTTAATAGTAAAAATCTACAGTTTATTTTAGCTCAATAAACATATTGGTTATTCTTTCTTTTTCAAAACACCTTCTTTTTGTGCGGCCTATCCATTTACATCAGTAGTTGTGTCATTGTTCTACCGGGGCGGTGATATTATGATATAAAGAAAAGATGATTTTCAAGAATAATTACAAGATTATCTAAAAGTGCTAAAATAACATTCAAATAAACGCATTGATGGTAGGTATAGTAATTTTCGATAAAAAAAAAAAATTGTGTAGGCTGTAATTTGAATGTGAAAAACTAAAACACCATAGAAAAGTGTCAAAGAAATATAAAGTATCGAAAATGAAGATAAGCAACAAGAATTATTTGTATAAACTTCAAAGTTCAACCAAATTCAAAACAACGCGCATCTCTAAATTTATTATACAGGTTGTTATAAAAGATTCGAAAATCATCCCTCCCTAAATCTTCTTACTGAAGGGGGGAAAATTACAATGACCTTGAAATAATACTGTACTACAATGAAAGCAAAGTTGATTCACGTAGGTTGTTCCTTTTATTATTCTAGAAAATCGTCAATAAGTCGGATTGGCTATGAACTTCTTGGGACCTTGAATTTGTCGATTCGTTTATTTCCATTTATGTAAACAGTGGATATGGGAACGCACATCGAACAACCCAAATGTTTTTCTGTAGTAAAAAAATTGTGTTTTCGAGTTAACGCTTAGGCGAGAACTCGATAAATAATACTTCTTTAGAAAACCGTAGATATAAATCTTTATTTACTTAACTTTAAACCTTACTCTCTAACAATTATTAAAATAATTTATATACCTATGCAATGGTCTTATCATTAATGACTTTTTGGTTCGTATTGGCCTAAAATGAAACCCCAAATTTGTTGAAAATTGTTCACTATCTTTTTGGGTCACTGCCATTTTAAGTTTTATGAAATTAAGAGGAACACAAAGCAGCAATAGACATTTTAAAAATTGATAAAAAGGTTTTTTTTTTAAATATATTTTATAAATTGAATTTTGATAATTAAGTGATGACGCATTTAACTTTTAGGCTAATCATATTTGTTTTGGAAATGAATGGAATTAATACATATTTTTTCCTAAAAACGGCCCAAAAATATTCTTTATTTGTTTTTGTAACCATATTTCTTAGAACTCAAATTAAACCTAAAGTAGATGTAAGTAAAGTATAGTGTAAATCTATTACATGTAAAATTGGGTTTATATATTGTAATTTACACTCTAACAGAAAAAAAATGTATTGGATTAAGAAATACTATTACTTGAAAACAATAATATGCGTAACACGATAAAAACAAAAAGTAGTGTATCGTCTTGTATCGAACAAAAATCAATTGTTTTTCAGTGAAATATTTTCGCATTCGAAAAATTTGAACAAATAAGAACTCTCTGACTCTCTGTGCGCAGCGTTGTTGTTCCAACATGAACAACTATACGAACATAACATTAAACGTATTGTGTACATGACTTGTAGGTCTTGCAATAAATTTAAGCTGTAACACAATTTCTAAAAGGAAGTTATCTACAATAGTATCAAACTAGAACTACACTTAGTAGGTATACACAAGTTTAGTAACAGTTCTAGAAGAAAAGTGCGAAAAAATGTTGCGTTCAAACTTATCATTATGGTTCGGTCTCGCTACCACAATTCTAATTATTTGTATGCTTGCACATTCTATCGAAATGAAAATAACCAAACTTCATATGGGTATTTTGGAAACTCGTCCTGAATATCTGAGAGACTGGGAACCAGTCCAGTCGGGAGAAAGCGAGCCAGAAGAGGATCCAGAAAGTTTTGAACGGCTCCAGTGCAGCTATGCCTTATCTGCATTGTATCACATGAAGTTAATCACAGAAAAACTATACCCGAATAATAATGATAAAAAGTTCACTTTCGATAAGTATGTTAACGGTTTAATATTCGATGCTGAAGCCGCTTCTATGTTAGTAACCGTTCAAAATGTGCCCTTCTGTAATTCCACAGCTAATGTTTTTTGGACATTATGGTTTTACTTCGACAAAGTACATAGATTATTGGAAGCATTATCTAAAGGTGACGTAGTTGATCCAGAAAAAAATCAGTTCATGTTTAAAGTTCATCAATCTATTGAGGATTCTCTACGATTTTTTGTGAAATCTAAAGTGGGAAAATTTCAAGACGTGCAAAAACAACTGGATGAAATAGATAATGTGAACACTAGTACAATAAACATTTGGGCAGTCGTTTCAAATTATAGAAATCTGTTGAATAATCAAATTAAGTGCAACGAACAGTATGGATTTTCAACCGAAGGCAAGAAACAACTAACATTTAAGACACTATCAACCTTCGACAAGATAGAAAAATTAAAAAATATTGTTATCAAATATTTTGGCACAAAATACTGGACCAATGTAGAAATTAAATTTAACGAATTGTATGCTATCGCAACAAATGTAAACAGCACGATTACCCAGCTGGTTACACACATGTGGCATATTAAAAACGGAATAATGAAAATAGCGAAACTAATATTATTGAAATTTATTGAGCATTTATTTAGTGACTCTCACTTCTCACATTTATTTGCTACATCAAATAATAAATTTACCATAAAAGTCGATGCAACGAAGCTCGTGTTAACGACCTTTTGCGAATTTATTGGCATACATTCAGATTCATTAGTACGTAATATTCAAGAAGGTGATATTACTCAAGATGTCATTGCTAATTATATTAGCAATGAAAAAGAATTTAAACCTTATTTGTTTTATAATATCAAAAATGAAATGATTAAAGATTATTATTTGCTCCTTGTTGATGAAAGTAAAACGAAAATTTCCAATAAAATATATAAGTGGAAATATGTAAACTCTTTCCTTGAAAAAGTTAAAGACTTCTTTTCTGATGTCAACACGAATATTACGAACGCATTTTATAAGGTTCCTTATGCAACCCAAGCATTCAGACTAGTTAATCAAATAGAACACCCACCAGGAAAGTAAATCATTTTAATGATGTAAATGAAATTAATTGCTAGTTGTTACATTTATATCTGTTGAGTCTGTTAAGAAATATAATTTTGTATATGTTGCAACTAAATTGAAATTTTGCCAAGAAAATGTTGTACAAGTTTCTAATTTCTATTTTGTATCTTAAATAAATTTAAGGTGAAATTTTGGATAAAATGCTAAATTCGATTTTATATTTAATCATTATTTTGCTTAATGTCATTAAAATGTGAAAAAAATATACGAATGAGAGTTTGTATAACTCTGGTTGAAATTTATATATACATATTTTACATTTTCATAATGGCCACAACTTTATTTCTAAGGTTTTTTTTTTATTGATATGACTTTCTATATAAAATTGTTTTCCTTTGTTGATTATTTAATGTAAAAATAAATTATTTTTGTGGTATTTTGAGTTTATTTCGTTAGTCTTTAAACAATGTGATTTCAATTACATATATTTTAGAAACTTTTGAAATTAAGAATAATGTAATGAAAAATTTGACTTATTCAATAATCTTTGGATTATTTTTTTTAATGTCATGGTTAATAAACCGTAAACCATATTTTTGAAAGCTACAACACCAATGTGATTAAACCAAAATATTCTAAATTTTTGGAACACTTACATATAAGTAAGTAGGACATCTGGTAAAAGTTAAAGATCCGACGATCTAACATTATAAATCGTATGTTTTTTTTGTTTTTTCAAATTTTAAGTGTGAAAAGTAAATTATTTCAACTTTTATCCCCTTGTAGTACCAACTAGATAAAATTTGTGATTTATAAAGTAGCTACTCGAAGGAATTGGTCCAGTATTAAAAAAGTTACAGTTTATACAGAAACAAAAAGAGTCCACATCATAGTAAAACCAATAGAATCTCTGCATCGCTTTGAAGCTAAAATAAATGACGTTAAAAATAGATTAATATATAGACCTAGATTTTAGGAGAGTGATAAAATTATGTAAGCCTGATTAAACATAATTCTTATCTTCAAACCATGAAATATAAAATAAAAAATCTGTGGATAGTATGTTCAAACCAGTTATAGCGGTTTAGAAGATATCGTGGGACCAGCAATAATGTACTTAAAATATAATATTTAGTCTTATGCAGAATGGATACGATAAGGGTTGATCGTCTGTCTATAAAAATGTATTGCCGTAGTTACCCATATATCGTAATAAACAATATAATGAAAATATTTTCATTACCTGTTGACTGTTGATTCACACACACATAGAAACCTAGAAACTGACTATGGCCAGAGTGTAAATTTACTCTATTTTTGGGGTTTTTCCTTAAAAAAAAAAAATTTGACTACAGATTTTTGAGAAAATTGTATATGTTATAGTTCTATTTTAGATATACCTTCGGTCTAATTTTCAGATAAAAATCTCTAAAACTTTGCTTGAAAAAGTGAAATAAAGAAAAAATTCTACCCCTTTTAAGGGATAGAAAGGGTTTATGCTATATTTTTGGTTTGTTAATGTTTATCGATAGAACTATGTTTGAAAAAAAAATCATATAAATTTGGAACATTTTAAAGTTATAGAGCATTGTAATTTTAAGTTGAAAAATTTGTAAATTTTTTAGGAGTTTTTCTCGATTTTGATGGGGAAAGGGTGACTTTTTTTAATTTTTGGCTCAATTAAGTACCTACCAGGTATGATTTCTGATCTATAAAGTTGCTACACGACGAAATCGGTTCAGCGGTTTACGAGATATCATGGGTCCAGACACAAAAAAAAATAAATAAAAAAACATCATTGTAAAAACAATACCTTCTCAGCTCCGCATCGGAGCTAAAATCATCTATACTTTTTCTCCTAAGATACCTAATAACGACCAAAAAATAACTTTCATTTTCAAAACACATAATTTATTATTTTACACAGCATTCAACACATTTTAACAAATTTTAAAAAACAACATAATAATATCTTTCCAACAATATAACAATTTACATAGTTAAACAATTGAAAATAATTAAATACAAAACATAAAAACACAAACATTATTTATAGC